>NC_135331.1:23640950-23940950 GCF_023851605.1 Tamandua tetradactyla | reverse complement strand
GACATAATATATATTTAAATAAAAATAAAAGGCAACTCAGTGGTAGAATGCTCACCTTCCATCCAGGAGAGCAGGGTTTGACTCCTGGACCGTGGACACCCCCCAAAAAAATAAAAAATAAAAATAAAAAAGGCAAGAACAAATAATGCATAAACCTGGCCTCTTTCAATTTAAGAAAGAAAGAGAAATAAGAAAAACTAATACTTACCACATACATACACATATGCCCATTCATATATACACTGTTCGTTTTTAGTTTTTTCTTTTTCTTTTTTCTTTATATACACATTTAATATAACCTCTAATAAGATTCACTGACACAAAGTCCCAAAACCTGAAAGAGGTAATCTAGTTATATACTAAAGAGTGGGAAGAGCATGGAGGTAGTAAAATTTCTGAACATGAGTTTTTATTTATTTATGACACAGTATACATGTCTTTAATAATGAAATAATATTTAAATGAATGAAAAGTGAAACTCCTAAAATAAAATACAAAGTGTAAAAGCAAATAATTGTACAACAAATTCCTACTGTGGTCATATTAAAGAATTAATTCCAAAAATTTATCGACATGGTATGCTAAGGATTTGAATTTAATGACATATATTAAATACAAAAATATAGTGGTGTGATGGTGACTCAGTGGCAGAGTTCTCACCTACCATGCTGGAGACCTGGATTCTATTTCCAGTACCTGCTCATTTAAAAAAAATCAGCAAAATAACTTGGAACATCTTTGTTAGTAGAAGCAGCATCAGTGGAGTCATCACAAAATTAGTGCGTATTTATTGTAAGCCATAGAAAACTATTAAATACAGTAAAACCTTTGGGAACCAGGATTTTCAGTATGGGAAATAAAAATTATAAAAATAGAATGGGGATGTAAATATGTGTATTTTGAAATTTTTATATTGAGGTTTAATTGGAATTAGAAGAACTGGTATGAACTTCTGAGTTATTAAACATTTCAATGAAAAGTAATTAATTTATGATGATTTACAAGGTAATTGGTAATCAATGTACTTATGGAAAATGAAGTTAGGAGTTTTATGCAAATATATGGTAAAATTCAACTCATTTGTATGAAAAGTGTTGTAAAACACCATTTCCATTTGTATAGTTAATAGTTCTAATATAAAGTGATAATAGGTCAGGCCATGGTGGCTTAGAAGGCAGAGTTCTCACCTGCAATGCTGGAGACCCAGGTTTGACCCTGCTGCTTGCCCATGCAAAAAGAAAAGAAAAGTGATAATAGCAAAATATTTAAAAATAGTGTTAAAAGTTACCTATCATTAAAAATGTAAATTTATAGCAAATTGATTGTGTAATTACATTTTACAGGAATGATTTTACTGGTTGCAGAAAAAAAGCATCCCAATGAAACCAGTTTCTTTTTACTTCTATCTGGCAATACAATTCTTCAGAACATTTTGTTTATCTTACTCCAGAACGTTAAAATATGCAAAGTTGCCACTCTCCTAAAATTTAGATTCTTTTCAACAGATTAAATTGATTGGTAATAAAATGAGTGTCCATTATTAGGTTGGTATTTATGATGGTTTGAAGCAGAATAACCCAGACAATCATGTTCTTAAAGCATCCATTTCTGTGAGTGTAAACCTACCATGAGATCTTTTGATTGGGTCACTTCAGTTATGGTATGGCTCAGAGTGAGTCAATCCTCTTACTAGAGTGCTTTATAAGAAAATGAAATCCAGACAAAGAGAGGGTGCCACAGAAGGAAGAAATGGAAGGCATGGAAACTTGATGAGAAGGGAGACACCAGAAAAGGCTGACATGAAACAGAGGAGCCCAAGATCATCAGCAGCCAGTCTTTGGAAGAAGGTATCCACTTTATTGAGCCTTGATATGGATATTTTCATGGCCACAGAACCGTAAGCTAGTACACTAGCAAATTCCCATTGTTAAATACCAACCTATTTTATGTTATCTGCATTTTGGCTGTTCTAGCAAACTAGAACAGTAAGGATTGGGTTTTAGCAGGAAAATAAGTGTATTCCCTCTAAAGTCTTATTTTTTTTCCAAAGCAAAGAGGGCATGATGTAAATTACAGAAAAAGTTGAATATGAACTCTAAGTAAGTGAGGGGTTTGTTTGGTTTTTTTTACTGATGCATTTTTTTAGCTGGATCACTTTACTTGTATTGGTAATGAAATCTCGGAAACTGAAAAAAAACATAAACTACTTTGCCTAATTCTGGAATTTCTAGGCTAAAATAAACAATGAGATGTTTGTAAAGATGGTAATATGTTGTGAAAACAGATACATTTGAGGAACTTGTTAACACCAGATATTAATTAGGTAAAATAAATTGTGTATATTTAAAGTAATATTAGGTTCTTTAGCCAAACAAATTTATAGAAATTGTTTGGTCTTAAAATATGTGTATATGCACACAAGTAAATAGAAAAGTATTTGCATGTAAATTTCTGCTATTTTAAAAGCATATTTCAGACCCTACTCTTTCATAGATATTTCCTAGAAAATTGGGTCATGAATCCTATTAGTCAAGAAGGACTTCAAAAAGCAGGGGGAGAAATTACCTCTAGAAGGGCTTTCATGTTTTCTCTAGTTTATCTGATATAAGTCCACTGTGTTCAAAAGGAAGTTGAAAGACCTCTTTTTTAGTAATTTCTAAATAAGACAATTCAATAATCTATTTTCTACAAAAATTAAACAAAATATTTCCTTAATATTGATGTACTAAATAACGTAAGCTTTGAATTATCTTAACATCTAAGATTAATCGGTGATAATTTTCTTATTGAACTCATTTTCTCTTTCTCTATATAAAGGAAACTTGATGTAACTATTTAGCTCACAAGAAACTTAGTATATGGTTTGTTTGCTCTTGACAGTATGAAAATGTGTAAGTCACAGAAAAAAACAAAATAATTCTTGCTTAATTTCCCAGGTAAGGCAAATTCGAACTACATGCCCTTTCTCTGGATCCTTCTTAGGTGGGTTGGCTATTTGTAAATACGAGAAAAGCTTCATCATGTTTAATTCTTGTTCTCATTAGCTTATATTTACACCAAGTAATCTCAAAAGGCAGGTTGAGATTACACTGCATAGGATTTTTTTTTTAATTTTAGAGCACATTATCTATTGTCCCATTGGTTAAATAAAGATATAGAAAATTTTGTTCAGCAATATATTATTGATGAAACTACCATTTTAATTTTTGCAAATATATGAACAACTCACTGGTTGATTATGTTTGCATCAGCATGAAGGGTTTGTTAGCATGTATTTGACTCACAAGAATGAATTATATATTTTATATGGTGTGTTGGTTTCAAATTGTTTTGTACCCCAGAAAAACCATGTTCTTCAATCCTCATTCAATATTTCTGGGTAGGATCTTCTTTATTAAATTGTTTCCATGGAGATGCAACCCACCCAATTGGAAACTTTTGAGTAGGTGGTTTCAACAGAGTGGTGTCCACGCCCACATCCATTCAAGGTGGGTCACTTACTGCAATCCTTTTAGAGGGAACAGTTTTGGAAAAAGATTTAGAGCTCATACAGCCAGAGACCTTGAAGATGAAGAAGAAAAATAAGGGGTCTCATGAAACAAGAAACTTGAGAAAGAAAGCTAACAGATGTCACCATGACTCTTCACAGCTGACAGAGGTTTCCGGAAGCCAAATATCCCAGCAGAAGCCAGTCAGGTACTTCCCTAGTTGACAGAAGTGATCCAGATGGCATTTCCTTTCTTAATTGAAGGTAACCTATTGCTAGTGTCTTAATTTGGACATTTTTACAGTCTTAGAACTGTAAACTTGCAATTTAATAAATTCCCATTTTAAAAACTGTTCCAATTCTGATATACTGCGGTGTGGAAGCTTTAGCAAACCAAAACAGGTTTTGGTTCCAGAGAAGTGAGGTTCTGTGGTTTGCAAATACTGAACAACGTGGAATGATGTTTTAAATTGATAAGGGGAAGATTCCAAAAAGTTGTGAGGATCTTGATAGAGAAAGCTTAAAGTGTTTTTAAGAGACTGTAGAATTGTGGACTCTAAAGACAACTCTGATGAGAATTTAGACAGAAATGATGCATGTGTTAATGAAAAACTAGAAGAAAGGTGTTCTTTGTGGATGAAAGGCAGAGTTTGAGAGGGATGAATTTGGATATTTAGCAGAAGAAAGTTCAAAACTAAATGTGGAAAATGGAGTCTTGCTGCTCTTTGCATCTTACAGCAAAATGAGAGAGGAAAGAGATAAGTTGCAAACTGAACTCTTGCACACAAAGAAACCAGAAATTGATGGTATGTAAAATTCTGGGCTTCTAGAAATTAAGACCCAAGAAAATAGTGCCAAACGTAAGGATTAAACCAAACATGAAAGCAATCAGCCATTACAAGATAAGTAAAGATTTGTGATGGAGTTATCCAGAAAAGAATTATGAAAAGTTATTTTGTCTGAATGGCATGATCCCAGTGTGCTGCATAGAAAACCAAGAAGAGTGTTGTGGGATCTGAATAAATGTAACCACTGCCAGTCTGGACTAAAAGGTACAGAAATGGAACAAATTGAAGGAAAAATAACTTCAAAGGCAATACCACAGAAGATAATATCCGAAGCTAAGTCACCTCAAGCCAGGAAAGCAGACCCACTCATTTACTTGGCAAGGGTAAGTTTGCCCCTAAGACAGAGGATGGACCTTCTGTCTAGATATTCAAGAACAGCTATGGTGCCTCAGGTCTCTGAGAGGGTGGAGCACTTTCCTAGAGGACTGGGGGAGGCTGGCTGCCACTCCATTTTTCTGGAAGGAATGAGCATGTGCCCTGGAGATGGCAGAGATCCCTGTGCTTCCCCTATGTTTGGAGAGGATGAAGCTGAGAAAAAATGGTCTTCCCAATATCCCACAAGGTTGCATTTGGAGACAGCTAGGCCATTGCATAGACCCTTAGAAAGGGTGGGACTGCAGCTTTCTGAAGCCACCAAAATAAATGACTCTCAGACTTTGAAATCTAATGGAGTTTGACCTGCAGGTTTTTAGAAAAGTTTGGGTCCAGTGAGCCCTATGTTTATTCTAATTTCTCCCTATATAAATGGAAACATGTATCCTATGCTGTCCTTCCTTTGTACGTTGGTAGCAGGTAACGTGTTCTGAGTTTTCCGGGTCCACAGCCAGAGGAGAATTTTCCCTTAGGACAGATGATGCCTGTAGCTGACTTTGATGAGATATTGTACAGTTTCTGACTTTGTATTATATTTGCATTGTTTATGAAATATTTTAAGGCTTTGTGATATTGTAATGAATGGATGCATTTTTTACATGGAAAGAACAAGTCATTTTGGCATCCAAAGGGTGGAATGTGCCAGTTTGAAACTGTTCTGTATTCCAGAAAAGCCGTGTCATTTAATCCTCATTTAATATTGATGAGTAGGAACTTTTTGATTAAGTTGTTTCCAAGGAGATGTTACCACCCAAATGTTGATGGGAGCTTTTGAGTAGGTGGTTTCCATGGAAGGGGTCTCTACCCGTTCAAGGTAGATGCTTATGGGAATCCTTGAAGAAGGAAGCATTTTGGAAATCTTCAGAACCTTCATAGCCAGAGACTTTTGGAGATGAAGAAGGAAAATACCCCCAAGGTAACCTCATTAAACAAGAAGCTAGTAGAGAAAGCTAGCAGATGTCACCATGTGGCTTTCCAGCTAAGAGAGGTGTCCTAGAAGCAAAGAACCCAGCAGACGGCATCCAGGTGCCTTTCCTGCTGACAGACGTGTTCCAGATGTCATCAGCCCTTCTTGAGTGAAGGCAACCTCTTATTGCTGTCTTAATTTGACCTTTTCACAGCCTTAGAACTGTAAACTTGAAACTGAAATTCCCATTTTAAAAACCATTCAATGTATGCTATATTTCACTCTGGCAGTGTTACCAAACCAGAATATAGGGCAAGAAAAAATGTTTGAATTAGGAAATTTAAAACCACAATGGCAAAATTAAGGAACAATTCATTATCATTTCTTGAGGATTCATGTTCATGCAACCTGAAGTATAGTCAACTTAGATGATTTTATCAGGAGGTAATTGAATTATTTCTCCTAATCCTTGCTTAGGAAAAAATAAGGCAATTATATAAGTGTAGTTATAAGATTAAGTGATAACTTAATATAAAATATAATATTTACAACTTCAAAATATTAATTTATTGTAATAAAAAGTGCCTTTAGACTCTCATATTCACTATTATTTTTTGAATTAGTACATGGAAATAATTCTTTGTAGAATTTTGAACATTGGAGAACATGACAACTAAGTGGCAGATTCTTTTGCTCCAATCTTCCATTGCTCACTCATTTAACAAATTTTATTCATTGAAGAAGGTTGCCTAAGAATTTTGTGTTTGATATGATAATTTTCTTTCAAAAGTTTCATTATTTAGAGAGCACCACTTTAAAGAGCTTATGTTATCTCAGATAGGGCACAGAAATGCAGCTGCGTAAGAAAAGGAAAGAAAAGAAATAGTGAGTACCTTTAAGAAAAGAATAAAAATATCTTCAAATTAACCTTAGCAGAACTTATTTAAATCTTGTATGAGAAAAATAAAAACTTGAGAGAAAATAATATTTCCATTTTTTAAAAGGCTATTAAACCACAGTGAGATGCCATTAGTCTTTATTAAAACATAAACAAACAAGTAAAACGCAGAAAACCAGAAGTGCAGGAGAGGATGTGAACAAAGAGGCACACTTATTCACTGCTGGTTGGAAAGTATAATGGTGCAACTGCCCTGGAAGGTAGTTTGCAGCTCATCAGAAAGCTAAGAATAGAATTGCCATAAGATCCAGCAATCCCATTACAAGGTATATTCAGGGGAAATTAAGGCAAGGACACAAATTGACATTTGCACACTGATGTTTATAGCAGCATTATTCACAATTTCCAAGAAATGGAAGCAGCCCAAATGTCCATCAGTGGATGAGTGGCTGAGCCAGATTTGGTGTATACAATCAACATTATTTTTCTTTTTAGTGAAAAATAACATATATACCAAAAAGCAATAAATTTCAAAGCATATCACAGCAATTAGTTGTAGAACAGATTTCAGAGTTTGGTATGGGTTAAAATTCCACAATTTTAGATTTTTACTTCTAGCTACTCTAAGATTTTGGAGATGAAAAGAAATATCAATATAATGATTCAGCAATCATACTAATTTGTTAAAAACTACCTTCTCTGTATACCTCCACCATCACCTTTGATCTTTCTTTTGTATATATATGGAATATTATGCAGCTGTAGGGAAGAATAAAGTCATGAAACATGTAACAATATGAGTGAAACTTGAGGACATTTTGCCAAGTGAAATTAGCCAGAAACTAATGGACAAATACTGTATAGTCTCACTAATATGAACTAATATTAATGAGTGAACTCTAAGAATTTAAGTTGTGAGCACAGGTTATTAGGACATAAATGTGGGTAGAGATTTCCATTTGATGCTGAAGGAGTAGAGAATATTCAACAGGACTGATTGCAAAAATCCAGAAGTGTACAGCACAATATTATCTGATGATAGCACAATATTATAAGTACAAGGAACGAAGCTAAATGTGAGTATGGTTGTGGTAGGAGGGCAGGGTTCATGTATAAAACCAGAAGGAAAGACAGATTATAAAGACTGGAACATAAGAATTTAGTGAGACTTAGAGTGAACAATGAGGGTGATTAAAAAGATAAGAATGTATTTGCATGAGGAAGAATAAAATGAATGTCACCCATTGAAAATGGGATCATATAAGGGGGTAAATGCAATCAATGTAAACTAGGGGCTACAATTAACAGTAACATTGTAATATGCTTCCATTGAATGTAACAAGGGAATATGCCAAAGCTAAATATCAATAAGTGGGGGATATGGATGAGGGGTATGGGATTCCTTGGGGAAAAATAGGAATGTTCTCATACAGATTGCGGTGGTGGTGAGGTCATGGTTATGTGATTATAGTAAGAACTACTGATGTTTTACTTAGGTTGGTTTGGAGGTTATATAAATAAAACTGTTTAAAAATTGACAGAGAGTTACAAGTACTTGGAAAAAATTGAAGAGATGTAATCTAGTTACTGTTGTAGGGAAGTAGAATGGTTCAATTCCTCTGGAGGGTGGTGTGGTGACCCCACAGGGGGCTGTGGATGGAGTTGCTATATGATCCTGCAACCTAGTAGTTAGGTGTATATTTGAAGGAACTGAGAGCAGGTACATGGATGGACATTTATACATTGGTGTTTATGGTGGCAATGTTCATAACTTGCAATGGTTGGAGGTGGTCTAAAGGTACATTGACTGTGGAATAGAAGGGGGAAATACATACAATGGACTATTGAGCAGCTATGAGAAGGAATGAAGTTGTGGGGCATACCAGGTGAATGAACCTTGAGGGTAGTACATTGAGTGAAATAAGCCAGGAATGAAAAGACAAATATCATAATGCCTCACTAATACAGATTAACTATAATGTGCAAACCCTAAGAATTGAATTTGTGAGCATGGGTTGTCAGGTGAAGACCTATTATAAAAGTTCCTAGATTATGAACTCTTACAGCAGTCACTTCTATTCTGAAGTTGTTCCTGTTATTTCTAAATTCTGAGATACTGAGTTCCATTTGTATAAAGTGGTTATTACCTGCAACTTTGGGTATTTGCATAACACCTGACACTCAGAGCTAAAGTTCTGTAGTTATTAAAGTCAGCATTACCCCTTACAGTAATTGTTTAAAACAATGTAAAGTGATCAGACTTCAGTTAGGGATATGAATGAAGCTGATCTGGGTAGTGAAGCAGAATAAAATAGAACAACTGTTAAGTCCTCAGTTTACAATTCAGCTCTTAAAGAGTTAGCAGACAACTGCAAGTCCCTTGTTTCTTATCTAGCTGTTAATTCAAAGCTGCTAATGTCCTGGAACAAAACTTTACCTAAAGCCTCCAAACCTCCACAAACCATTGAAATCTCCCCCAAACCATAGAAGTTTGTAACATTGGCCAAAGCAAACTCTTAGTTAACAATAAGATGCATAAGGTCATGAAGATTGTTAATCATTTGCCCAAAGACAACTTTTAGGCATGTGACAGGAAATCATGAACTCTGCTAGCTATCTCCTCCTAGAACAAAGAAAACACCTAGTATTCAAAGGTTACTATGAAAACCTACTACCAACAAAACTTTCCTATAAAACAATATGGCCCACTCCACTCAGGGCATAGCCCTCTCAGGGCATGGCTGCATTTACCTCTTTAACATGTACTCTCTCTCATAATAAACTTCTCTTTTCATACATTTTAATACTTATTTCTCTTGTCTCTAAATTCTTTTAGTTTTGAGATGATTGAACCTGGATCAGGGCTCAGCAAGGCATCAGTTACATACCCTGATGAGCCTACCAGGGGTGATTTCAAAGGATATCAGGAGAGCAACATCTTCTACCTAATATACCAGTCCTTGAGACCTGCATCTCATAAATCATGTCCCTCAATGCTAATTCTTGCTGTTCTGCCTGGCCCTGTCTCCTTACCTACCTTTTCCTAGCCATGGTGCTCCTTATTCTTCTCACTCTCATGAGCCTCTGCCTTCCCCTATCTGGGCAGGCTGTTCAGCATGAATTCCTCACCTAAGTCCCTTTCCTTCCTTTGCTGTTTCAGGTGCAATCTCACCTCCCTTTGCTGCCAACTTCTAAGTCCAGGTATTTATTCTTTTGCCTCCTCTGCAGTTCTTCATCCTTCATGCAGACTTGATGCTGTGTTTGCAGTTAGGTTTTTTCTCAAGGAGACTTCCTGTTGTGCAAATGTTATGGATTTCACAAGGGACCACCCTTATAGTACCTGTAGGTCTATTCATCCCTGGCCATGCCGCTCCTTTTCCCTTATGTTTCCCCAAAGGAAATTCTTCAGGTATTCTTGCTCACCCCCTCCTTTGCATATGGCTTATGAATCATTCCTGCACTATTTGTAACATCAACCTTCTCCTCCAAAAGAAGAATGCAGACCTTAGGTAAATGGGACCTCCAGCCATTTTCTTTGTTTGTTATGCTTTTTAGATTGGGTCATGCATGAAGCTTACTTTTTGCCCCCAGAATTGGGAAAGGAACAGAGGTTCAGCTCCAAGCCCTAAGGGTGAGAAATCTCACCAGCCTTCTGAAAATGGTCAGAGCCAGTGGGGTGAGCAATCTATCTCACCAGCCCTGTGAGTCCAGCCCAGAGCTTCTGGGGTGAGAAGTCTGACTCACCAGCCCTCTAGGTCCAGCTTAAGACTCAAGGGGTGAATCCAGACAGCTCATCTCCTGGGGTAAGAAGGTGTCTTAAGAGTACTAGTCAGCTGGTGGAAGAGATGTCAGACCCCAATGAATGAGTATCCCTCTATCTACCTCTCTCCGTTCAGAATAATGGGCAGTGCATCCGGCATTCCAATTCATAGCCCCCCGGGCTACACCATGAAAATTGTAACAATCTGCCAACTATTGAATTAAAGAAAAAGTTCATTTCTAATTGTAACATTGCTCGGCCTCAATATGGAATTGTGAAGTGGAGAATGGCTGGAAAGTGACATTCTTGTCTTTAATGTCATTATCCAATTAGATATTTTTTGTAAGAGATGAGGGATATAGTCTCAAATTCATCATGCCCAGCTTTTTATGGCTCTATATCAGGATAAGTCCATGGGGAGAAATTGTAAATCATGTTATCTTAATGGGGAATTAAGAGATGAGTCTTTTCTGTCTCAGTAAGATGAGACAGATATTTTAAATGACCCACTGTTAGCTAACCCCAAAGTTTGCAACCTCCAAAGGACTCAGGAATGATCTTTCCCCAAACCCAGACCCTGAGCCCATTGAAACTGAGGCTCCCATAGACCCTCCTTTAAAGGAAGAGGCTTCCAAGCCACTGAACCCCCTCCTTATTCAAGGTCAGTAGGACACACTCACCGTGGAGCCCCTTACCACCTCCCAGAGAAGACAAAAAGGCGCTCCTAAGGAAATTGAATGTATCTTCTCTTGGAAGTAACCAATGAGGCTATGGGAACTATAAGGGTCCACATTCCTTTTTCTATGATCCACTAAGCAGAGTATTATGTATTTCTATGATCAACTAAGCTAAGAAACAATTGGGAAATTTTTCTGAGGACCTTCAAGTTTCTGCAGGAATTTAAAAGCCAGGTCCATACCTGTGAGTTCACCTGGGAGACATCTGAGTTATTCTGTCCTCCCATTGCACTACTTAGGAGAAATAAAGGATTTAGGTAGAAGCCCAAGGGCAAATAGTCAACCTGCATGGATGACAGGGACCTTAACTGTCTCAAATTCAGACAAGGGAGACTAGTGGAGGCTATGAAAAATATGCAAATATAGATCCAGAATCTGAGGAAGGGCAAACCATACTAAAAACCCACTTTATAGGCCAGTCCACTTCTGACATAAGGAGAAAACTGCAAAAAATTTCATCAGAATGCCAAATATTTATGAATGATCTTATGAGCACTGCTTTTTCTGTCTTTAATAGCCAAGACAGTCCTATAGGGGAAGAGAAAATAAGGAGAGATTGGAACAACACAGTGCTTGTACCTTTAACTATAAATGGTAAGGAGCCATCTCAGGGCCATTCAGGGCAGAAACCACCAGTGTAACTGAGAAATCAGGATTTAAGGGAAGATTTTGATAAATAAATCATTATGTAGATCTTCCTTTTTGCTTTCTGGTATATTGGACTAGACAGAGGGAAATTCCTGAAATTTCTAAGTTGTGATCCAGTTGCCTTGATCTTTGGTAATGACTGTATAGCTCTTGTCTTCTGCTCCTGTGATTGTGAAGACCTTGTGACTGACCTTCATTTGTAGCCAGTTATCCAGTTTTTTAACTTCAGAGTCTTGTAATCACTAAAGACAGCTTATAATGTTTATTAATGAAGGGCCTTAGATCAGCCCTGAACTAACCCATCCCAAATCCAAAGTAAATTTGATAATTGAAATAGAATCTAACCAAAATGCACCCACCTGATATATGCATTAGCTTAGACATCAACCTACAAGTCACCCATACTTCTTTCTGCCCTTTTCTTAGATACATTCTGTAACTAAGCATGTAATCAGTCTGCCCGTGCTCAATAATTAGATCACTGCCCATCTTTTTCTTTAATAAAGCTATCAGAATCACTGGAGTTCATGCAGACAGATTTTGGGCTGCTAGGCCATCTGCTATCTTACTACCTGCTTACTAATAAACTCTGTCTCTGTTTGAAACCCCAGTGTCTCAGGAATTGGTTATTGAGTGCCTCTGGCAAAAGAATCCATGACCTTTGTCCAGAAACCCTGGAAAACATCATGGATGTGGAAAGTTGGGGTGCTGGAGATTGGAGTGCCCTAAAGACCAAAGGAGCCCTGAGGATGGAGAGAACATTCATTGCCCAGCCCACAATAAGAGAAGGCAGGACACTGGGCCCGAGAGTACATCAAACCCCCCAAGGAGTGAAACCTCTAAAAGCCCTGTTGGCAGCCCCCAACCAGGACTGAAGGGGGCCTGGTGCTAATGGCTCCCTGGATCTCACTGAAAAATATCAAAATCATGGAGCCCTGAGTGTCTCTAGAGAAGTGGCAGGTAAGACTGTTAATTTTTTAATTGATAGAGGAGTCACATATTCTGTCTTAACCTCACTCCAGCCCTCTTTCCTCTAAAACCTTTCCCATAGTGGGAGTAGTTGGGAAGTTGTGGGCTCCAACTTTCACCCCAACTCTCACTTACTGAATTGGTAGTATTCTTTTAAGTCATCAGTTTTTAATAATACCAAAGCGTCCCACCCCATTTCTGGGAAGTGGGCATTAGGTGCTCAAATCCAAATAATAAGCTGTCTGCCAAAGAAAGAACCTGAAAGCCCCGTTGAAAAATATTGTGTTATTAAGTATGGTGCTAACAGGGACTAAAAGAACACTAGAGCCACTACTCTCGGAGTTAAAAAGTCAAGTGGACCCTAAAGTATGGAAGGCAGCTTGCCTGAGGAAGAAATGCATGTCTCATCTACTATACTTCAATACGAAAGGGACCTTCCTCTCCTCAGAAGTCAACAGTATCCCTTGAAGCAGGAGGACATCAAAGATAACATCCAAAATTTAATGAAAGCAGAACTTCTCATCTCCTGCCAGTCCCCCTGTAACCTCGCATTCTGCTCATTAAAAAGTTAATAATTTTTTACTTTTTTGACTACCAGTTACTGCAAGGTTTTAGGGTCATAAGTGAATTTGTCATTCCCCTTCACCCTACTGCACCCAACCCTTACACCCTCCTTAATAAAATCAGTGGCATTCAGTTCTTGATTTAAAAGATGCTTTCTTCTGAATGACTTTATACCCAGATTCACAGCACTTAGTTGCCTTTGAGTGGCAGGAACCTGGGAATGCAGTCTCAACTGCACTCACATGAACACTCCTACCCCAGGGGTTCAAGGACAGCCCTCACCTTTTTGGGATTGTGCCAGTACAGGACCTCGTCCTACTGCATTTGGGGTCTAACTCTCCCTTTCAGTATATTGATGATTTAGTAATATGCAGTCCTATAAAAGAAGCGGCCCCCAGGGACACCATTTCTACCCTTAATTTCCTGATCAAAGAGTTCAATTTTACCTTCTAAGGCTCAAATTGCCTTACAAATCTTCCTCACCTTGGGTTTGTCAGCACCCCAGGAGAGTATTCTTTGTCATCTGAAAAAATCCAGGCTGTGCTCTCAGTGTCACTTACTGAGACAAAAACCCAAAACAAAACAAAAAAAGTAAGCATTAAAGTATGCCAATTAAATTGCAAATAGCAAAATTGTTAGTTTCAAAATGTATTAAATATGTTATAACAAGTTTTATTTTGATGGTAATGGGATGTTTTGAGATGTTTTTTTTGGAGACAGTTTCCAAAATTATTTTGGGAACTTAAATATGATGGATATAAAAACTGTGGGTTTTTTTTTATTAAAATGAAAACAGTATTTTGTTGTCAGTTCAAAATGAATGATTGTTATAGAATGAGGAAAATATAAGAAAAAATCTAAGTGGATATGAAATATTGTAGAAAGTTTGTAGATAGAGAAGTTGTGGTCAAGGTTAAGAAAAGAAAAGTTTGATGGGTCTATACTATACTAATAAAAAACTAAAACTTAGTTTTCTGTTACAGTGACAACACTTTATTAAATTATTCCATCTTCAGTACAGAGTTTTCCTTACATAGTAGTGTGAAAAGCAAAATGTTCGTAATTTGACAAAATAACTTCTTGTGTCTAAGTTAACATTAGTATACCCTCAGTTGTTCAAAGCAAAATTTCTAAGTCCTTTCCTCAATTTCAAATAAAAAACCAAGTACTTCTTCAAACCTATCTTTTTTTTTCCTGTTTTACTGTAAACCTATTTTTAACATTTTGCTTTCTTAAGGTCAAACCCTAAAACAAATGTGTTTCTGTTCCAAACAGCTGCAAAATCTTATTCTTTCACTTTATAAAAGTAAAGTACTAGAAATAACTAAGTTCATTTAATATACTATGAGTTACATAAAGATGTTCAATATTATAATTAAATCTCCCTGTCAATTGCACTGTCTCACTCTAATGCTTCTCTATATATGTTTGTAGGAAATTACAAATCAGACATTCATCTTCAACAAAAAGAAACTTTTAAAAGAAGCAAGGCAAGTGTAAAAATTATGTCCTCTCTGTTAACTAACCAACCCTAGTTATGTTAGGAAAAGAAACTGAACCTCAGTTTTGACTAAAGTACTTTCAATGCATTCAAGTTTCAGGTAGCTGTAGCCCCTCATGGAAAATTTTTCAACTGTCTTTAGTTAACTGGAACAATTAAATAATAACTGCCAATGACCAGTGTCCACCAAAGTGGCAACTGCCTAATTCTAATACTCTCTAAACTATTTCCTCTCTGTTTTTTTTATCTTATCTCTATTGTCAGAGTACATCTAAATAGAACCTGCCCATCTGTGACATGTGTTTGGAATAGCTTAATCTGGGTAATTACTAAAGGTGGCATCCTGGGCAGTGAAACCCCTCTAATTCAACTGCACACCAGCACAGAGGATGGCTGTCCACATTCAAGTGTGAGCAGGACATGATTAAATGACAAAATAAATGAACAAGCAGAGGGCAAAGCAACTCTAAGTAAGCCAGATAATATTTCTTCCCCCAAATACTATTGCTTACTCATTTCTCAACATTGCAAACCATAAGCCTGAAACCACCCATTCCTATGCTTAGGGACTTATGCAGAAGAGGTGATGGAAAGATTGTAAGAGTGGTGAGATGGAGTAGACTGTAACATAATAATGTTTTTGAATTTTCCAATATCTGCCAATCCTTTCCACATTGTCAGAAATTATGTACATTCCTACATTTACTCTCTTAACTCTATGAAAATATAAAAATATTTCCCTCAACCTCCCTTTAAGATTAAAGAGATTTAAGTTTTTCAGGGAGTGATTGATGCAGGATAAAATAGGACAACTGTTAAGTCCCTACTTTCCTATTCAGCTCTGAAGGAGTCAATAGACAACTGCAAGTCCCTTATTTCTTATCTAGCTACAGAGGAGCTAATACAGAAATGCAAACTTCAGCTGCAGACTTCCTGGAACAAAAATTTCCCTAAAGTCCACAACCTCAAAACCATTGAGACCTCCCCAAAGGATAAAAGCTTATAAAATTCTGGGTCCAAAGCAAACTCTTGGTTATTAATCGGAAACATAGGGTCATAAGGATTGTTGACCATTTGCCCAAAAACAAATGTTAGGTATGTGACAACAAACCATGACTTCTACTAGCTCCCTCCTAAAAAAGGCACTCAGTATTCAGAGGTTACTATGGAAACCTGCTACTAACAAATTTTTCATATAAAACAAGCTGACCCATTCCACTCAAGGCAGATGACTCTCTTGGGCATATCTGCATTAACCTCTTTAATGTGTACCCTCTCTTTTCGATAAAATTCTCTTTTTAATAAAATTTACTACTTATGCCTACTGATCCTCTTGTCTCTAAATTCTTTTAGTTTCAAGACTATTGAACCTGGATTGGGGCTTAGCCAGGACTATGGTAAATCAGACTAATAAGTAAAAGGTGATATTGACTATTTTAAAATTTCAACCTTTGTGAGAGACCAAAGGAAAAGATGTTTATTTCATGCAAAATTTATATTTTCCATAGCACACTATATAATTTAGCTTCTATGGTCAGCTTATTTGAACACCATAATTACATGGAACCTTGAATAGGAGTGTAAACATGTTGTTTATACAAGCTAGTGTGATGCCCTGATACATCCCAGAATAATCTGGTAGGACATTAAAAGTATTTGCAAATTCCCCTTGAAGGACAGGGGGAAAAGATGAAAATATTATACTTCCCCACCTGGGAAGACTTGATATTCTCACAAGCCTTGGGGACTGCCTATTTGTTGGGAAAGTTTCTCAATTTTGGGGCTTGCCCTTATGAAACAAATTCTTGCAAAAGAATAGCCAAGCCTACTTTTGAGTGTATCTAAGAGTCTCCTGCAGAGGCCCTCTTTTGTTGCTCAAATGTGGCCTCTTTCTAAGTCAACTCTGCAGGTGAAGTCACTGCCCTCTCCTATATGAGACATGACTCCCAGGGGGATAAATCTCCTTGGAGATATGACTCCTGCTAATTAGCCTGGTCCTGGCAGTGTGGGAGTGAGACAGTCTTCTTGACCAAAGGGAGGAAGAGAAATGAAAAAAAAATAAAGTTTGTGCATCTGAGAGATTTCAAATAGAGTCAAGAGGTCCTCCTGGAAGTTATCTCTATGCAGTATTATATAGATATCCTTGTTCAGTTTTTGGTGTATTGGAGTAGTTTGATAGAAATACCTGAAAACATTGAACTGTAACCCAATAATCTTGATTCTTGAGGAAAATTGAACAACTATGGAGGCTTTAGGGTGTTTCATGTGATTGTGAAAACTTTATGACTGACACTCCCTTATCCAGCAGATGGACAGATGAGTAGGAAAAAAAAGGCAATAAATAAATAAACAATGGGGGGTGCGGCTTATGGGATGTTTTTGATGTTCTTTTTTACTTTCATTTTTTTCTTATTTTTTTGATTAGGGAAAATGTTCAAAAATCGGTTGAGATGATGAATGTACAGGTATATGATGATACAGTGAACCATTGATAGTACACTTTGGATGATCACATGATCTGTGAATATATAATATATCTCAATTAAAAAGAGTTTAAAAAAGAAGAAGACAAATAGAAAAGACTATTAAGTTGTCTTAAAGACAAAGAATACAATGGAACAAGAAAATGACATTTTCTATAAAATGGACGTGTAAAATATAAAATGGTAAAATGCGACAGAAGAAGCATAAAGAGTAGAAACAGTGATATTAGAACAGAGAACAAGTATATTATTGAAGGTAAGTTCTTGTTTTTTGAAAATTAATCTTTATAAATGTTCATTATACAATATAAACCACAGGATAAACACAAATAACATTAAAATAATATTCAGAATCTTAAAAGAGAAAATTATCAGTGAGATACATCACAAAACATCACTGTACATAAAAGGAGGTTACAATAAAGGAAAAGGGAGAGAAAAAATGATGTGACCTATAAGAACCAAAAGCCAAATTAGCTGAATAAGTAATAGCACTGAATTTTAAGACAGTAATTCTACCTAAATGATTTACAGAGTCAATGCAATTGCAATACAAATTCCAAAAAAGTAATTTGTAAAAATTGAAAAGCCTTTCCTCAAAGTTATTTGGAAAGTTAAGGGGCCCAGAATAGTCAAATACATTTTGGAAAATGAAGAATGTCATTGGAGGGCTCACACTTCCTGTCTTTAAGGCATATTACAAAGCTACAGTGGTCAAAACAGCATGGTACAGTCATAAGAATAAATACATTGACTAATTTAATTGAAGTGAGAGTTCAAAAATAGTTCACATCTCTGGCCAACTGATTTTTGACAAGGCTACTGAGTCCACTCAATTGGGAATGAATCTTCTCTTCAAACAAATGGTTTTGGGAGAACTGGATATCCATATGCAAAAGAATGAAATGGGAACACTGTCTCACAGCCTATACAAAATTAACTTAAAATGGATGAAAGACCCAAATATAAAAACCTGGACTATTAAACCCCTGGAAGAAAATGTAGGGAAATATCTTCAGAATCTTGTGGTAGGCTATCATTTCTAAGAATTTACACCTAAAGTGCAAGCAAGAAAATATTTTTAAAACATAGAGAGGAGCGTCTCAAAATTAAAACCACTCTGCTTCAAAGTACTTTGCCAAGAAAGTTAAAAGGCAGTCTAGCAATGTGAAAAAATATTTGGAAACCACATACTCAATAAGGGTTTAATATGTAGAATATATAAATAAATCCTACAACTCAACAATAAAAAGTCAAGTAACCCATTAAAAACTGGGCAAAATACTTGAATAAATATTTTTCCAAAGAGGAATTACAAATGATGAAAAAGCACATGAAAAGATACTCAACATCACTAGCTATCAGGGAAATTCAAATCAAAGCCACAATGAGGTATTTCACACCTGCTGGAATTATTAATATTAAAAAAATAAAATTCTGAATGTTGAAACGGATGTGGAGAAGCAGGAATACTCATTCTTATTGGCGGTAATGCAAAGTGATATAGCCCCTGTGAAAGTCAGTATGGCATATTTGAGGAAAGCTAAATATAGAATTTCCTAATGACCCATATATATCACTATTAGGTATACAGCCAGAGGAATGGAAATCAGAGATTCAGATATTTGCACACCAATGTTCATAGCAACATTATTCACAATTGCCCAAAGATGGAAGCAACCCAAATATCCATCAATGGGTGAATAAACAAAATGTGGTAGATGCCTGATGCAATGCTATTAGCTATAAAAAACTATTGATGCTTGTGACAACATGGGTGCAACCTGAAGACATTTTGCTGAGTGAAATAAGTGAGACACAAAGGGCAAATCATGTATGATCTCACTTATCGAAACTATTATGTACAGACTCATAGAATTAGAAAATAGAATATAGGCTATCAGGGGATAAACTGTGGGTAGAGAATTGGGAGCTGATGCTTAATTTACACAAAATTTCTATTTAGGTTGATTGCAAAGATTTGGATAGATAGTAATGATGGTAGCATATTATTGTAAGTGTAATTAACAGCTGAATTATGCATTTGAATTTCATTGAAATGGGATGTTTGGAGTCATGTATTTCACTAGAATGAAAGTTTGGAGATAAAGTATGGGACAGTATAGTATAATCAACCTTATTGTCAATGATAGCATGGAGTTAATTTTGCAAGTATAAGAATGTTCTTTCTCAAATTATAACAATTGGATGACAGTAATAAAAGGTATTAATAATAGGGTGGTGTATGGGAAAAATACAACTCATTAACTATGGAATATGGTTAGTAGTGCTATTTTTATATTATTTAATCAATTGTAACAAATATATCACATTAATGTAAAGTGTCAAAAATAGGGGATTATATAGAAACCCTGGAATTTTAACATGACTTTTCTGTAAACCTACAATTTCTCTAATTAAAAAATAATAAATTTAAAAAGAGGTCATATATTCAGTGGTTTCTGTGACTGCATTGCCATTCCCTGCCAGTCCAATTCCAGAGTATTTGTGCACCATGTAGGCAAAGAATTCTATAACCCATTAGAATATAATTCATCCTGATGTGGTTCTTTCACCAGTCCTATTATGTCTATGAATCCCCGGGAGTGAATCTAGATTAGTGACGCAACAGAGTTTGATGAAGGTGTTTTGATCCCATAGCTGCTGCTCCACACATAATGTGTAATAATGTGGAGTGTCAAACCCAAAAACTGATATTAAGCAGGCCATAAAGGCACTTTCTTATTGCAGACTTCCATGTGAGCACATGCAACAGGGAATTCCTTGAGGTAAAAGTACTGTGTCTCTTTTAAAACATATGTGTATTAACTTGAAGGGGTTTTTTCTTAATTCTTCTCACAGATATTGGTAACTACAAGAACCAGCTGGAGGCTGTACATGCTATTGACTCGTTTGAACCCCATGACATCTATCAATGAGTCTGTAAAGAATTTAATGACAGTGGATGGTTTAAGGAGAGCAAATTGTTCCACATCTGGAAAGCAAGTTCATCTATTTATTAGATAGACTGTAGAGATTTCCTATAAGGGGTATGCATTCAAACTGATGATGAATCTTCTCCTACAATCACTAGAAAACAAGTACTTAAATTGAACAACAACTGAAAAATCATAAAGCAAGCATTTACAAGATGCTGGAGCCTAAGTCAAGAAGACTGGGCCATGTATATTAGTTCCCTTTAATATATGTCTTAGATTTATATAATGTACTCAGAGGTGCTGGGATTTGTCTTCACTTTGGATCTTTACAAGTCAAATTCTCAGTTCTATTTAGCACAAAAAATGAACCTTCTGTCCACAGATTCTTTCAAATACTTAATTAGAGCAAATAGTGTGTCCTTCATATTTGGCTGACATATATCATGATTGACCCTGAGTATCCCCTACTCAATGGTTTGCCATCTTTACTTAAATGTACAATATGTCACCACCAACTCCTATCTGAGAGCTGATTCAAATAAATTAAGAAGGAGCAATAAGTTTGTGCTTCATCTAATTCCAATATTCCTAAAGCACAAAACAGTAAGCAAAATAAAACAACTGCCCACAATCTTCCTCATCTCAACATATGGCAACTTCAGGCTTCCAGCTACACAGGGAAAAACCATAGAAGAATTTATTTACTTATTTTGGTTTTATTTCTTTATTAGAGATGTTGTGGGTTTATAGAACAATCATTTACAAAATACAAAATACAGGATTCCCATAACCACCTCCATCATCAAAACATTGCATTGGTATGGAACATGTTACAATTGATAGAATATTTTTTATAATTGAACCATTAATTACATCCATGGTTTAATTTAGGATTTACTACCTTTTATTCTGCTAATATATATATATAATAAAGCATCATATTCACATAAATACATATATATTGGTGCTATTATGGTCACAATATTGTGCTATCATCATCACCATCCATTACTAGAATGTTCCATCATTTTTTTCACTGCTCTTTTTCCCATATCACATCTGAGGGAGTATGAAATCCTGTCAGCTCCAATTCTTCAATGCATCCATAATCTGACCACTCTGGCCCGTAATGCCACCATCTCTGGCCCACATTAGTGAAATAGTGTCCTCATTTTGTTCCTATTTTCCCATTCTTCATTCATTTCTCAGTACTGTGGCCATAGAGAGCTGGACACACCATGCTGTTCCTCAGGACAGAATTTCTAATCAAATTCAGAGAAGAAAACATGTGTGTTGAATTACAGGAGTCCTATTATTTAGTCTCCTTGAACTCATTTCCTATTCCTCTCCAAATTCCAAACCTGCTTTAATGCCTCTGTCCATCTTGTTGTTATGTATTAGTTTCTGTGTTTGTCAGTGTTCTCTAGGGAAACAGAACCAACAGGAGATATTTGTAAATATGAAATTTTTATAACTGTCTATGCAAACTGTGGGGGTGCATAAGCCCAAATTCTGTAGCAGATTACAATCTGGCATTCTGAATCTCTGATGAATTCTCTAGCTGAGGCTGGCTGACTGAAATAAAGTCAAAGGTTCATGCTTCTGACTGCTGGAGCCATCACCTCCCCATTAAAATCCTTCAACTGATGAAATTAAATGTCTTTAATTGTGGAGTGCAGTCCCCTTAGCTCACTGCAGCTGTAATCAGCCACAGATACAATCAACATACTGATGATTTAAGTTCATGAAATGTCTTCACAGCAACAAATGTGTCAGTGCTTATTTGACCAGAGAACTGGACACCATCACCTGGCTAAGAAGACACATGAATTTACCCTTCCCAAACCACCCTTTGTCAACTTGGTAGCTATACACAACATCTTAAATCATGCTTAGTCTGTAAATAAAAAAACAGTAACAGACATAATTTTTGCATAACAATATTCAACTGTCCTTTGTATAACCAGAAATGCACTAAATCTCTCCAGAATAAGGTGCAAGTCCTTGGGTAATATTCACTCTTAAGCTTGATATCCTGTAATTTAAACACTATAACATGAACAGTACAAATTATGTTATATGATAAAGCAAAAGATAAAAAAGATACCATTTTATGTACAAATACAAATATACTCATAACAAAACAGGGAAGAAATACTCATACCATTACAGTCCTTATTTCTGTAACTGGCCATATGGTCATAGTTCATACTTATCACTACCTCCTTCCATTTAACATTCCATGTTTATTCTACAATCAGCAAGTACCTCAGCTGGCCACGGCTCTTTGCCTGGTGAGGTGACCCAAACTTTCATTCCTGAAGTTTCTGGTCCATTGGTAGTCCTTCCTGGATTGGGTTGTTATGGTTTTTCATTGACTTTATCACAGGGTATGGCAGTATTAAGAGATGCCCCAGGGGATCTCCTATATTCCAGGAAAACCCTTTTTTATATCTCCATTGTGCAATTGCAGTCCCATTTTCCCTTGATAGCCAGGATCAATCACCCCAGCCAGTAAGTAATCTCCTTCCTTGTTGTTCCAGAGGCATGAGAAGCACAAAGTTGTGAAGTGGTAGTTTAACTTCCAGTTCAATGAAATCATTGTTGTGTCTCCTGCTTGGAGCACAACTCCTTTTGGAATGAAGACCTATACATGAAGAGACCTTAAGGTTGTAGGGATAGGAAGGAAAATTTTTCCTGGTGGATCACTAAGGGTTATAGTGAGTGGATCCATTCCCATTCCCACCCCTTGCTTCCTGGACCCATGAATCTGGCTATGGAAGAAGCAGTACAAGAGAGTGGATGATGATTCAGAACATATACAGCCTCCTGGAGAAATTATCCCAGTTCTACAAGGTATTACCACATACTTAGCACCATAATTAAGACTTCAAAAGACCTGTCCTCTATTCTATTATGCCAGCTGCCTTTGGGTGTTGGGGAACATGGAAAGACTAGAGAATTCCATGAGCATGTGCATATTCCCACACTTAATTTGCTGTGAAGTGGGTTTCTTGATGAGAAACCATGCTGTATGAAATACCATGATGGAAGATGAGGTATTCCATAGGTGCAGCAATAGTAGTTTTGGTGGAAGTATTGCACAAAAGGCAAATCCATATCCAGAGTATATGTCTATTCCAATTAGAACAAATGGCTGCCCTGTCCATGATGGAAGTGGTCCAATGTAACCAACCTGCCCCCAGGCTGATCACCTTGATGAATGGTGCCATATTGGGGGAGTAAGTGTGGGTCTCTGCTGCTAGCAGATTGGGATTCCAGCACTGGCTTTAGCAGGTCAGCCTTGGTGTGTGGAAGTCTATGTCGCTGAGCCCATGCAAAACCACCATCCCTGCCACCATGATCAGTTTGTTCATGAGCCCATTGAGTATGGCAAGTGTGGCTGTGGAAAGGGACTGCTTGTTATTCACAGAACCGGTCACCTTAACCACTTGATTATTGAAGTTTCCTTTGCTGATTTCACCATCCAGTGGTCAAATATCTTCATGTTTTATATCCACTCAGAAAGTTCTGTCTATATATGTCTTCCCCAAAACTTTTTGTTGGCAATTTTCCAATCATGTTCTTTCCAAGTCACTCACCTAACAACCAAATCATTAACAACTTACCATGAGTCAGGATACAAATACATCTTTGACCAATTTTCCTTTCAAACAAAGGGAAAATCAGGTAAACTGCTCAAAGTTCTGCCCACTGGGAAGATTTCTCCTCACCACTGTCCTTCATTGAACTTACAGAAAGGGGCTACAGTGCTGCAGTTGTCCACCTTCAGGTGGTACCTGCATATTCTGCTGAACCATCTGTAAACCAGACCTGAGTTTTCCTTAGTCAAGTGATTGTAAGGAATTCCCCAAGTGGTCATTGGTTTGGACTGGGAAAGAGAAGGTAATGTGACAGGAGTGGAGGCCATGGGCCCTTGGCCACTTCCTCATGTAATTTACTTGTGCTCTTAGGACCTACTTGACTTCTTTTTTTTGTATGTTGTATGGCAGAGTCACACTCATTATCTTTCATGTGAGTACCCCATTGTTCAATTTTATTGTTTGTTTTGCTTGTTTGCTTTTTGGGAAGTGCATGGATTAGGAATCAAATCCGTGTTTCCTGCATGGCAGGCAAGAATTCTACCACTGAAATATCCTTGTACCCCCAGAGCCCTATCTTTTATATACCATTTTCATTTCATAATGGAGTGCTGTTATGCACGCCCAAATTTATGGCTTTGATGGTCAAATAACACCCAACTCATGATAGGCAACTCAGCTCTTATGGTAATGTTGTGGCTCCTGGTTATGCACTCAGTCTCTACTAAGGCCCAGTAGCAGACCAAAACCTGTTTTTCAAAAGAACAGTAGTTATCTACAGAGGATGGCAAAGTTTGATCCAATCACTAACATCAGTCTCAATGGTGAAATCCTGAAAGTTTTCCTTCTAAGATTAGGAACAAATAAGGGATATCCACTGTCACAGTGCTAGTCAACACTAGTGCTAGTAAGTTCTAGCCAGAGTAACTAGGTGAGAAAAAGAAATACAACACAGTAAAACAGTGGGATACAAGACAAACACATAAAAAATAAGAAGTGAGTAGGAGAAACTGATCTTGAGATTTAATACATCAAAATAATCAGATGTTGAGTCATCACTAAAAAATTTCAATCCAAACTAAGAAACAGAAAGATATGGCTCTGGCAAAGGAAGAAATTAAAACTTCAGAGGAGACACAGAAGTTAAAAAAACTAATCAACATCTTCAAACAAATATCCTAAATAAATTCAAGGAGATTAAGGGGAAAAAACGTAATAGTGCAAACATGTATTAAGAAGAAAATGTCCTAGATTGTAAACTCTTAGAGCAATGAAATTTAGACCAGAGTGGTAATTGTTATTTCTATATTTTGTGAGGCTGTGCTATACATGTGTAATATGATATTGTCCCATAAATTTGACTACCTGTGTTACAGCTAAGACTCAGAGTAGGTGTTCTGCTGTTCTGAATGTCAGCATTGCCACATACAATGACTTTTAAAGAAACTGAAAAAGAGATCAGGCTTCAGGAATGAAGCTGATTGGGTTGGGACTAAGGTAAGTTAGAATATAGGGCTAAGGAAGACATTGTCTGTATTTCAGAACTTCACCTATTCTCAGAGACCTAAGGAAGAGAGGTTTATTTTGTCCAGAACCTAAATTTTTAGTAGAACATGTTCTAACTCATTCAAATTCATTCTGTCTGGATAGAACATTTAAATAACCCAATGCAGGGAGCACAGAATGGGAATGAGGGCTTGTAATTCGGTATTGCTTAATGTAATGCCCAGATACATCCCAGAGTATGTTGAGCAGATAATTAAAAAGTATTGACAAAGTCCCTGGGGGTGGGGGGAAATATGGAAATATTAAACTTCACCACTGGGGAAAACTCTAATAAGTCTCAAACATTAAGGATACCCAAGTCAATAGGCCAAGCCCTTGATGTTGAGGATTGCTCTTTGGAAACTTATTTCTGTAATGCACAGGCTTAACCTATCTATAGTTATGCCTAAGAGTTATTTCCAATAGATCTCTTTTGTTGCTCAGAAGTGGCCTCTAACTCTCTAAGGTCAACTCTGCAAGTGAAATCATTGCATACCCCCCCCCCCCCGATGTGGGACATGACATCCAGGGGTGAAATTCTCTCTGGCAACAAGGAATATTACTCTCAAGGATGAGCCTGGCCATGATGCCATGGGATTGACAATGACCAAAAGGGGGGAAAGAATTGTAACAATAAGGTATCAGTGGCTGAGGAAGTTCGAATAGAGTTGAGAGGCTACTCAGGAGGCTACTCTTATGCAAATTTCAGCTAGCTATGGCTATTATCATGATTTGCCAAATCCCAATCAAAACAACTCTTGCCAACCCTAAAGAACACCAAGGGTTTTATCTGAGATTCTACAAAGTTTCCATGCACTAGGATTACATCTCAGAAACAGAAAACCTCCAGATGGATTCCTAAGACAAATAAGTCCTGAAACACAGAAGGGCCAGCCTCTCCAAAGCAGTGACTAGTTCCATTCCCCTCTGTATTAGTTAGGGTTTTCTAGAGAAACAGAATCAACAGGGAACACTTGCAAATATAAAATTTATGAAAGTGCCTCACGTGACCGTAGGAATGCAGAGTCCAAAATCCACAGGGCAGGCTGTGAAGCCGATGACTCCAATGAATGGCCTGGATGAACTCCACAGGAGAGGCTCACCAGCCAAAGCAGGAATGGAATCTGTCTCCTCTGAGTCCTCCTTAAAAGGCTTCCCATGATTGCATTTAGCATCACTAATTGCAGAAGACACTCCCCTTTGGCTGATTACAAATGGAATCAGCTGTGGATGTAGCTGACGTGATCATGACCTAATCCTATGAAATGTCCTCATTGCAACAGACAGGCCAGCACTTGCCCAATCAGATGAACAGGTACCACAACTTGGCCAAGTTGACACCTGTCCCTAACCATGACAGTCCACCCCTTGTCAACTTGGCACCTATATATATATATATATATATATATATATATATATATATATATATCACCTTAGACCATACTAAATTTCCAAATGAAAACAAATAAGCACACATTTTTTCTTTTACCTGACGATACTCAACTGTCCTGCATATAACTGGAAACACATTAAATCTCGCCAGAATAGGGTGCAAATCCTTGGGCAACATTCATTCTTAAACTTGATATCTTACAACTTAAATAGTATAACATGAACAAAACAGCATTACAGTCCTCGTTTCTGTAACTGATCATGTGGTCGAAGTTCATATTTATCACTACCTTCTTCCACTACCCATTCCATGTTCCCTTTCCCCTCAGCAAGCACTTCAGCTGGCCGTGGTTCTTTGCCTGGTGGGGTGACCCAAACCTTCATTCCTGAAGTCTCAGAGCCATTAGTGGTCCTGCCTGGATTGTGTTGTTGCAGTTTTCCATTGATTTTGATCACAGGGCATGGTAGTACTAATAGACGCCCCAGGGGATCTCCTATATTCCAAGAAAACTCTTCTTTACCTCCATTAGGTAGTTGCAGTCCTACTTCTTTCTGATAGTCAGGTTCAATTGCCCCAGACAATAATGTAATCCCCTTCTTGGTGTGTTGATCCAGAGGCATAAGTAGCCCAAAGTGACCAGGCGGCAATCTTAACTTCCAGTTTAGTGGTATCACTGTTGTTTCTCCTGGAGAAAGCACACCCCGTTTTGAAACTAAAACCTGTAGACCAGCAGAACTCAGGGTAGCAGGGACAGGAAGCAAAAATTTTCCTAGTGGATCACTAGGAGTAATAGTGAGTGGCACCACACCCATTTCCACCCCTTGGTTCCTGGACCCATGGATCCTGGCTATGGGAGAAACAGCACATACAGTGGACGCTGATTCAGAGCATACACAGCTTCCTGGAGAACATTACCCCAGCCTTTCAAGTTTTTGCCACCTAGTTGGCACCGTAATTGAGTTTTCAAAAGGCCATTCCACCGTTCTATCAATCCAGCTGCTTCTGGATGATGGGGAACATGGTAAGACCAGAGAATTCCATGAGCATGTGCCCATTCCCGCACTTCATTTGCTGTGAAGTGTGTTCCTTGATCCGAAGCAATGCTGTGTGGAATACCATGATGATGGATAAGGCATTCTGTAAGCCCACGGATAGTAGTTTTGGCAGAAGCATAGCGTGCAGGGAAAGCAAACCCATATCCAGAGTATGTGTCTATTCCAGTTAGAACAAATCGCTGCCCCTTCCATGAAGGGAGTGGTCCAATGTAATCAACCTGCCACCATGTAGCTGGCTGGTCACCTCGGGGAATGGTGCCATATCGGGGGCTGAGTGTGGGTCTCTGCTGCTGGCAGATTGGGCACTCAGCAGTGGCTGTAGCCAGGTCAACCTTGGTGAGTGGAAGTCCATGTTGCTGAGCCCATGCATAACCTCCATCCCTACCACCATGACCACTTTGTTCATGAGCCCATTGGGCAATCACAGGAGTTGCTGGGGAAACAGGCTGACTGGTATCCATAGAACGGGTCATCTTATCCACTGATTATTAAAATCTTCCTCTGCTGAAGTCACCCTCTGGTGTGCATTCACATGGGAGACAACTATCTTCATGTTTTTAGCACACTCAGAAAGGTCTATCCACATACTTCTTCCCCAGATCTCTTTGTTACCAATTTTCCAATTATGGTCTTTCCAAGTCCCTGACCATCCAGCCAAACCATTAGCAACAGCCCATGAGTCAGTATACAAATGCACCTCTGGCCAGTTTTCCTTCCAAGCAAAATGAACAACCAGGTGCACTGCTCGAAGTTCTGCCCACTGGGAGGATTTCCCCTCACCACTGTCCTTCAAGGACACCCCAGAAAGGGGTTGTAATGCTGCAGCTGTCCACTTTCGGGTGGTACCTGCATATCGTGCTGAACCATCTGTAAACCAGGCCCGAGTTTTCTCTTCTTCAGTCAATTCACTGTAAGGAACTCCCCAAGAGGCCATAGCTCTGGTCTGGGAAAGAGAAGGTAATGTGGCAGCAGGAGTGGAAACCATGGGCATTTGTGCCACTTCTTCATGTAACTTACTTGTGCCTTCAGGACCTGCTCTGGCTCTATCTCGTATATACCATTTCCACTTTACAATAGAGTACTGCTGTGCACGCCCAACTTTATGGCTTGGTGGGTCAGACAACATCCAACTCATGATAGGCAACTCAGGTCTCATGGTAACTTGGTGGCCCATGGTTAAGCGTTCAGTCTCTACTAAGGCCCAGTAGCAGGCCAAAAGCTGTTTCTCAAAAGGAGAGTAGTTATCTGCAGCAGATGGTAAGGCTTTTCTCCAAAATCTTAAGGGTCTGCATTGTGATTCTCCAATAGGGGCCTGCCAAAGGCTCCAGACAGCATCTCTATTTGCCACTGACACTTCCAGCACCATTGGATCTGCTGGATCATATGGCCCAAGTGGCAGAGCAGCTTGCACAGCAGCCTGGACCTGTCACAGAGCCTCCTCTTGTTCAGGTCCCCACTCAAAATTAGCAGCTTTTCTGTTCACTTGATAAATGGGCCAGAGTAGCACACCCAAATGAGGAATATGTTGTCGCCAAAATCCAAAAAGACCAACTAGGTGTTGTGCCTCTTTTTTGGTTGTGGGAGGGGCCAGATGCAGCAATTTATCCTTCACCTTAGAAGGGATATCTTGACATGCCCCACACCACTGGACACCTAGAAATTTTACTGAGGTGGAAGGGCCCTGTATTTTTGTTGGATTTATTTCCCATCCTCTGACACGCAAATGCCTTACCAGTAAATCTAGAGTAGTTGCTACTTCTTGCTCACTAGGTCCAATCAACATGATATCATCAATATAATGGACCAGTGTGATGTCTTGTGGGAGGGAGAAACGATCAAGGTCTCTGCGAACAAGATTATGACATAGGGCTGGAGAGTTGATATACCCCTGAGGTAGGACAGTGAAAGTATATTGCTGACCTTGCCAGCTGAAAGCAAACTGTTTCTGGTGGTCCTTACTAATAGCTATTGAGAAAAAAGCATTTGCCAGATCAATAGCTGCATACCAGGTACCAGGGGATGTATTGATTTGCTCAAGCAATGATACTACATCTGGAACAGCAGCTGCAATTGGAGTTACCACCTGGTTGAGTTTATGATAATCCACTGTCATTCTCCAAGACCCATCTGTTTTCTGCACAGGCCAAATAAGAGAGTTGAACGGGGATGTGGTGGGAATCACCACCCCTGCATCTTTCAAGTCCTTAAGAGTGGCAGTAATCTCTGAAATCCCTCCAGGAATACGGTATTGCTTTTGATTTACTATTTTGCTTGGTAGGGGCAGTTCTAGTGGCTTCCACTTGGCCTTTCCCACCATAATAGCCCTCACTGCATGAGTTAGAGAACCAACGTGGGGATTTTGCCAGTTCCTCAGTATGTCTATGCCAATTTTACATTCCAGAACTGGGGAAATAACTACAGGATGGGTCCGGGGACACAGTGGACCCACTGTGAGACGGACCTTAGCTAAAACTCCATTGATCACCTGGCCTCCATAAGCCCCCACTCTGACTGGTGGTCCAGAGTGACATTTTGGGTCCCCTGAAATTAATGTCACTTCTGAACCAGTGTCTAATAATCCCCGAAATATCTGATCATTTCCTTTTCCCCAATGCACAGTTACCCTGGTAAAAGGCCGTCGGTCTCCTTGGGGAAGACTTAGTATAAATTTGTGGCAGTGTAACAGGTTTCTCCCCCATAGGGACCTGGCCTCCCCTTCATTCAAGGGGCTCTGGGTCTGTAAACTGTTTCAAGTCTGGAAATTGATTAAGGGGCCGTGACTCTGTGTTTTTGTAATTCAGGTTAGACTTCTGTTCCCTTGACCTAGAACTCTTCTGTTTATACAGCTCCAACAAGAATTTAGTAGACTGCCCTTCTATTGTATTTCTAGGCACCCCATGATTTACTAGCCAATGCCACAAATCTCTGCGTGTCATATAATTTTGATGCCTCCTTTGAGTTTGTTGTCTATTATAATACCTGCGTCTACCCTGTCTTTGGTGATTAAATGCTGCCACTTGGCTTCTGCCAACTCGGGATCCTGTCATCCCCATTGTGTTTAAGGATTCCAACTCAGTGACAGCAGTTCCTACAATAATATCTGACCTACAGAGAAGTGCAACCACAGAGCTCTTAAGCGATGATGGTGCTAGTCTCACAAACTTATTTCTCACTGTTCTGATAAAAGATGCATCCTCTGGACATTCCTGGGGTGTAATAGCAAGCTTTGCATGATAAATCCACTCTAACATCCCAATCTCTCTAAGCCTCTGGATCCCCTCATCTACATTATACCAGGGCAGTTCTGGCATTTCAACCTCAGGTAATGTTGGCCACCTTTTGATCCATGTTTCAACCAACCACCCAAACAAGCTGTTAACACCTTTTCTAACCACTCGAGCTATAACATTGAATGCAGAATCTCTGCTTAGTGGGCCCATATCAATAAATTCAGCCTGATCCAGCCTTATATTCCTCCCACCATTGTCCCACACTCTTAAAATCCATTGCCACACATATGCCCCTGATTTCTGTCTATATAAATTGGAAAACTCACACAGTTCTTTTGGAGTATAACGTACCTCCTCATGTGTGATACTTTGTACCTCACCTTTACAAAGGGTGAGGGCCTGTTGGGACTTTAGTCTAGTTATATGTCTAGAAGAAATGAGGGGTGGTGGGGGTGGGTCATGAAAAGAATTAGAAATATCTTCCAAGCCATTTGCTTCAGGGCTTTCATTTGCAGTTTCATCTGGTGAAACAGGATTAATAACTTTAGGGCTAATCCCTTCAGGAGGAGGTTGGGTGGCCAATTCCTCAAGGCAGGCTGGAGGTGGGGCAGCTATGCCCTCAGGGCAGACTATTACAGGGTTATCTAAAGAAGGCTCAGCATGGTCTAGGGTTTCAACCTCACCCCCAACATCATTATCAATCCATATGTCACCATCCCATTTTTCAGGGTCCCACTCCTTTCCAATCAATGCCCTCACTTTAACGGCAGACACCATGCAAGACTGAGATTTCAGTTTATGTTGTAAAGTTGCTACTCTAACAATAAGATTCTGAGTCTGATTTTCAGAGATCTCAAGTCTATGGCTACAGGAAATAAGATTTTCCTTCAGGATACTCATAGAAACCTCTACATCTTTCAGACGGCACTTAAGCTTCTTGTTTGAAGCCTTAAGCCCATCCCTTTCACCCTTTAATGTAGACAGTGTATCTAACAACAACCAACCAACATCTCTATAACTCTTATTTCTACAAAACTCTGTAAAGGTGTCAAAAACATTATCCCCCAGAGTCTGGCTTCGTACAAGCGAAGCATTAGGAGAATCGAATGATGATATTTTGACTATCTCCTTTGCCAACTCAGTCCATGGATTGGGAGTGTCATTCTGATTATGGGAATCAGAGTCCTTAGTGTCTCTGAGTCCAGTCAGAGTAGAAAATCATTCATAAAAACTCATTTTTAAGATTCTGTTCCTTAAGAATCACTCCTGGTACCAAGATGTATTAGTTAGGGTTTTCTAGAGAAACAGAATCAACAGGGAACACTTGCAAATATAAAATTTATGAAAGTGCCTCACATGACCATAGGAACGCAGAATCCAAAATCCACAGGGCAGGCTGTGAAGCCGATGACTCCGATGGATGGCCTGGATGAACTCCACAGGAGAGGCTCACCAGCCAAAGCAGGAATGGAATCTGTCTCCTCTGAGTCCTCCTTAAAAGGCTTCCCATGATTGCATTTAGCATCACTAATTGCAGAAGACACTCCCCTTTGGCTGATTACAAATGGAATCAGCTGTGGATGTAGCTGACGTGATCATGACCTAATCCTATGAAATGTCCTCATTGCAACAGACAGGCCAGCGCTTGCCCAATCAGATGAACAGGTACCACAACGTGGCCAAGTTGACACCTGTCCCTAACCATGACACCCTCCCATATTACTGAGAGCCCTTTACAACATGAAAACTTTAGAATGGTCATAGCCCAAATACTCCTAAATATTGGAAGAAGGATCAAAGGATTTTATACCCTAAGCACAAGCATGAATGGAAACAGATAAATAAGACCGCCTCCAAATTCAAAAAAAAATTGTTCTTCAAAGGACTTTACAAAGAAACTAATGACAGCCAATTCAATGGGAGAAAATATTTAAAATCACGTATCCAGTAAAGTATAATATCCAGAATATATTAGGAAAAATCCTACAAGTCAACAGTATAAAGACAAAAAATTTCCAACAATGGGCAAAAGCCCTGAACAGAAATTTCTCCAAAGATTATATACAAATTTCTGAAAAGCACATGAAAGTATGGTCAAGTTAATTAGCTATTTGGAAAATGAAAATCCAAACTAAAATGTAATAAACTTTCACACCCACTACAATGGCTACTGTTAAGAAAGAAAACAATAAGTGTTGTAGAAAATATAGAGAAATAGGGACACTTATTTACTGCTGGTCGGAATATAAAATGGTGCAGCCACTGTGCATTGCAACTTGGTAGTGCCTGGGGAAGCCAACTATAGAATTAGCGCTTGACCTGACAACCCCTCTGCTGGTACATAACCAAAAGAACTGAAAGCAGCCATTCAAATATACATTTGCACAAAAATATTCATAGTGGCATTATTCAAAATAGCAAAAAAAAATGGAAGCAACCCAAGGATCCATCAATCAATGAAGGGATAAACAAAATTTACTAAGTACATACAATAGAATATTATTCAGCCATATGAAGGGATGATATTCTGAGTCATGCAACAACATGGTTGAACCTTGAAGTTCAATATGTTGAGTTATTTAGCCAGACATAAAAGGTTAAATACTGCATGATTCACTGATATGAAATGACTGTGTAAGCAAACTCATAGACTTATAATCTAGAATACAGGTTACCAAGAGCTGGGTTGGGGGTAGTGAATGAGGAGTTAATGCTTCTATTGTACAGATCTTTTATTTAGGTTAATGGTAAAATTTGGGAAATGAATGTTAATGATGACACCATTACATGGTGAGTGTGGTTAACAGCACTGATAATCTACATATATATGCATGTAGATTAAAGGGGAAATTTTTGGTCAAATAAGTGATTGAATGAAAATTAAAATATAAAACATAGAGTCATAGAAAACAATGAAACCTATTGCAAACTGTGGGATATGTTTAATAGTATAATTTTAATATTCTTTCATAAATTGTAACAAAGATACCACCTTAATGCAAAATGTTAATAATGGGGAAAGGTATATATGAACATCATATTCTCTACATGAATTTTCTATAAACTGACAATAATAATATTGTTTCTTCAATTGTAACAGTTACAACAATAATACAAAATGCTAACAATAAGGAAAACTAAATGTTTGGGGTAGTTTTATGGGAACTCTGCAATTTCTACTTGACTTTTTTGCAAACTTAAAACTGTTCTAATAAAAAAATAAAATGATACAAACAAAGCAATACTTAAAAAGGGTAAATTTGCAACACAAAAATAATTACATATGCAATTACAATAAGACATAGCACTTCATAACTTAGGTTTTGACCTTGAAAATGCACCAGAATTCAATTTTCAGAATGGATTTTATTGCATATTTTTGTTGATAGCAAAATTTTGAAAAATATGTAATTCCAAAACATATACTATTAGTCAAGTAACTATGCCATGTTTACACAATAGTATACTCTTTACCTATAAGAAATAATGACTATGTATTCTCTCAACAGCTGTAATAAAATACCACATTAATGCTAAATATTAACAATGGGGAAGTATATGGAAGTTTATGGAAACTGCAATTTTTTCATAATTTTTCTGTAAACCTATGGCCTCTGTAATAAAAAGAAAAATAAATAATGAATACAATTTATGTGAGCTGTTATATAATGTTTTCCAGTACCTATTAAGTGAAAAAGTTTATTGCATGAGAGTTTATGTAGTATTCTATGCAATGAGAAAACACATAAGTCTGCTTCTTTTTGCAAAATGAATCATGGGAAAGAGAAATCAGTAAATCTCTAATTTACTTTCCTATGTGGCATTTGGCAACACAATGGAAGTATAAGAAGTGTGTGGATCTTCACTAAGTATAGATAATTTGGATGGAAGGGAGTATATAATTTTTGTGAAGAAGTATATTTGTTTTCTACGTATTCAAAAAGAAAAATTAAATCAGGAAGGACAAAAGAAATCTTAAAATTGAGTGCAAGCTGAATTAAATGAAATAACTATATTAAAACAACATAACCTTGTTCAAAAGAAAAAAAATACATTCCAAATTACTTTTGAGAAGAGAAATTTCAATATATCTTCTCTGTCTGGGCATGGATGGGAGAGAAGAACAACAAATAAATCTTAAACTATTTTATATAGGTTGGTTTTCATTATGGTATGGTTATAGGACTTCTAAAAGAGTGTCATATGTGTTTTAGGGTTGTGCAGATAAGTAAATTTTTTCACATTGTTAAGATCTAGATTTCAGTATGGAACAATGGAAAAATGGATAACAATGAAGAAGATATAAATCATCAGTATGAAATCATGATATAATTATTGCAAAATAGAGCTAGAATCAGTGAAATCCCTGGAACATTGATCAAATCTAGGGCTCATATCTTATACCAATTATGCCTTCATATCCTTTTTATCTTCCAGAATTTAATCCCCAAGAAACTTGATACAGTGCTTCTCCAAACTGGCCCTAAAATGTAAACACACACACACAGATATGCCTTATATTCCATTGAAGAAAAAAGAGACCAATTGATAACTGAGAGACTCTGAGTGATCTCTATGCAATATTCTTGGAAAAATTACAAACCACAATCTAATCACGAGGGAAAAAAAGAAAATCCTAAATGAGGGAACATTCCTTCTAGTAAATGTCCTGTGTTCCTAAAAATTATCAGTGCCATGAAAGACAAAGATTCTGAACAACCGGTAATACAACTAAAGGAATACACCAAATAAACATAATATCTGATCCTGAAATGCATCAAATACTGGAAGTGGAGAAGGCTTTAAAGGGCATTACTGATAGATTTTTTTAATGGGATATGGATGTAAAAAGAGATGAAATAATATCATCAACATTTAATTTTTTAATTGTGGTTCCTGAACCATGGCAAAATTCAAATATTAAGGAATCAGGTAAAGGTTATTAGAGAGATTTTTTTTATTAATTAAAAAAATTAACTAACACAACATTTAGAAATCATTCCATTCTACATATGCAACCAGTAATTCTTAATATCATCACATAGATGTATGATCATCATTTCTTAGTACATTTGCATCGATTCAGAAAAAGAAATAGCAAGACAACAGAAAAAGAAATAAAATGATAATATAGAGAAAAAATAAAAATACAAAATACAAAAAATATATATAAAAACAAACAAACAAACAAAAACTATAGCTCAGATGCAGCTTCATTCAGTGTTTTAACATAATTACATTATAATTAGGTAGTATTGTGCTGTCCATTTTTGAGTTTTTGTATCTAGTCTTGTTGCACAGTCTGTATCCTTTCAGCTCCAATTACCCATTATCTTATCCTGTTTCTAACTCCTGCTGGTCTCTGTTACCAATGACATATTCCAAGTTTATTCTTGAATGTCGGTTCACATCAGTGGGACCATACAGTATTTGTCCTTTAGTTTTTGGCTAGTCTCACTCAGCATAATGTTCTCTAGGTCCATCCATGCATTACATGCTTCATAAGTTTATTCTGTCTTAAAGCTGCATAATATTCCTTCGTATGTATATACCACAGTTTGTTTAGCCACTCATCTGTTGATGGACATTTTGGCTGTTTCCATCTCTTTGCAATTGTAATTAATGCTGCTATAAACATTGGTGTGCAAATGTCCGTTTGTGTCTTTGCCCTTAAGTCCTTTGAGTAGATACCTAGCAATGGTATTGCTGGGTTGTATGGCAATTCTATATTCAGTTTTTTGAGGAACCGCCAAACTGCCTTCCACAGTGGTTGCACCATTTGACATTCCCACCAACAGTGGATAAGTGTGCCTCTTTCTCTGCATCCTCTCCAGCACTTGTCATTTTCTGTTTTGTTGATAATGGCCATTCTGGTGGGTGTGAGATGATATCTCATTGTGGTTTTGATTTGCATTTCTCTAATGACCAGGGATATTGAGCATCTCTTCATGTGCCTTTTGGCCATTTGTATTTCCTCTTCTGAGAGGTGTCTGTTCAAGTCTTTTTCCCATTTTGTAATTGGGTTGGCTGTCTTTTTGTTGTTGAGTTGAACAATCTCTTTATAAATTCTGGATACTAGACCTTTATCTGATATGTCATTTCCAAATATTGTCTCCCATTGTGTAGGCTGTCTTTCTGCTTTCTTGATGAAGTTCTTTGATGCACAAAGGTGTTTAATTTTGAGGAGCTTCCATTTATTTATTTCTTTCTTCAGTGCTCTTGCTTTAGGTTTAAGGTCCATAAAACCACCTCCAATTGTAAGTTTCATAAGATATCTCCCTGCATTTTCCTCTAACTGTTTTATGGTCTTAGACCTAATGTTTAGATCTTTGATCCATTTTGAGTTAACTTTTGTATAGGGTGTGAGATATGGGTCCTCTTTCATTCTTTTGCATATGGATATCCAGTTCTCTAGGCACCATTTATTGAAGAGACTGTTCTGTCCCAGGTGAGTTGGCTTGACTGCCTTATCAAAGATCAAATGTCCATAGATGAGAGGGTCTATATCTGAGCACTCTATTCGATTCCATTGGTCGATATATCTATCTTTATGCCAAGACCATGCTGTTTTGACCACTGTGGCTTCACAATATGCCTTAAAGTCCGGCAGCTTAGAAAGATCTTTTTAATACCCTTGCAACTTCTCTGAACATTTGAAATTATAGCAAATTTTTAAAAAAATAAGTTATGTTAGTTTAAAAGAAAAATATCGAGATAATGTCTGTATATCATGCAATAACTACAAATTATATTTTGTCATATGTAAAATCAAGTCAAAATGTTCATAATTTAATGTAAGACTTGCCTTCTAAAGAAAATATATGTCCTTGCTCAGAGTTGTGTATATGTTCTCAACTAGTCTGTCAGACACCTTTGACAAATTTGTTAAAATGAATGAGTACGTTCAACTATATTCGCTGAAATGATGAAATTCTAGAATTACGAATAAAATATACCTCTCTATCTTCAATTCAGGGAACTTGGAATAATGTTATAGTGTATCAACATATGAAAATTATGTTCTCAGAGGATTTATCTGAATAACATGCTATACAATATTCCTTGTCCTCAAAACTTCTAGACATTGATGGCATTCATTGGGGGATTTTCTATATTTCCAGGAATAACAAAGAAAAAACATATTAAATGAGGATCAAGAAAGAGACTTTGTTTTTAACACCCATAATGCAGAGTCTGTCACATATGAGAACATTAATGAACATAAATCAAAGCTACAAGTACTGCAGTATGATAAAGAAAGATAATCACATTACAGAATTAAAGAATGAGTATATTTATTTAAGATATTTGTTTAGGAATTAACCTGATATTTCTCAATCAATTCAAATTTTCTTAATTGTTGCAAACATTTTAAATGAACTGTCGTTTTCTGAAAATAAAATCAGTGCTACTTTAATTCAAAGGCTGAAGGTGTTATTGATTCTACGTGCTAAAAGAATATATTTCCCAAAACAAAACTATTCATTTGATTTTAACTCATATGAATTTATTTTGATATTTGCTTCTGTATTTGCAACTATACAATTTGACTTATGTTCTTGAAAAAAACATTCAATATTTCAAGAATAATAATAGATAATCATGGTAATACAGTTCACATAAGTGATATTGAAAATCGTACTGAATTCTCTACACTACAATTCATGCAATTAACTCCACATGGAAGAGAGATCAAGTTTTATCAGTTAATAAATTTTTTTGAAACTATGTAGTAGACAAATGGAATTTTGCTACTGTATCTCCAGTAACCAAAATTTGAAAGAATATAGCAAAATATATTTACCTAATACAGATGAAAGGAAAGAGTTTCCAAATTCTTACAACAATATCCTTAAAAATTATTTCATAGTGGTAAATGAAAGCGAGGGGTAAGGGGTATGGTATGAATAGTTTTTTTCTCTATTATCATTTTATTTCTTTTTCCATTGTCTTTTTATTTATTTTTCTAAATCGATGCAAATGTACTAAGAAATGATGAATATGCAACTATGTGATGATATTAAGAATTACTGATTATATATGTAGAATGGAATGATTTCTAAATGTTTTGTTTGTTAATTTTTTTATTTAATAAAAAAAATTACCTGTCTCATCACTCTACAGTGAGGGTGTTTACTATGAGATTTATTTTGCTTTTCATATTAGATGTCACCAACTTTATGCATGGTTTCTCGGATATGATGTGAATTTGAATCAGAAACTTGATTGAATAAATGCACATTCTTGAACTTTCTGAGGGACCCATTGAGGCAAAGACATTAAGGATATTTGACAGGAATCTTAATTTTGATTCTGCAAGCACAGTTATTTCCATCTGAACCAGCGCTACAAAGAAGAAACATGCCTCTCAGTGTGAATGTGATTTATTGCAAGTGCACTCTGCAAGGACTGGAGGAATCTTATCAAAACAAGTTCAAAGTGGGAATGTCAGCTAGAATTTTTATAGGTAAAGGAAAGGGATCACTTTTAATTATAGACCATAGCTTTCAATAGGTTCATTTTCACATACTTACCACTGTATTTTAACTCCTTGTAGTAGTGTCATATATTTACTCTAGTTCACAAAAGAATTTATTATACTGGTACTGTTAATCAAGTCATAGTCAGCCAGAAGATTTGCTGTGTTATGCATTCCTGCTTTCACCTCTAGCTTTCTTTCTGGTAGCACACATGAATCTAAACTACCACTTTCAACCACATTTACTCACAATTCAGTACTAATAATTGCACTCACAATAACCTGATACTATACTCACAATAACCTGTATTCATTTCCAACTGTTTATGTTCAATCTAGGTAAAAATTCTACACATATTATACAGCCACTCCCTATTCTCTAGCCTCATTATATTCCCTGGTACTGTATATTCTAGAATTTCTGTCTATGGATTTACAGATTATAATTAATTCATATTAGTGAGATCATACAATATTTGTCCTTTGGTGACTGACTTGTTTCACTCAAAATAATGATCCCAAGGTATATGTATGATGCCATGTGTTTCCGAACCTCATTTCCTCTTAGATTCAATAATATTCCACTATAGAAATATAATATATTTTGTTTTCCATTCAACCATTGATAGACACTTGGATTCTTTCTACCTTTTGGAAATTGTGAACAATTCTGCTGTAAACATCATTGTGCAGTGTCTCTTTGCATCCCTGTTTTCAGAACTTCTGGGTATATAAGTAACAGCACTTCACGTGGCGATCTGAACCTAGAATCTCTGAGGAACCACCAAACTACTTTGACAGTGGCTGTACCGTTTTACATTTCCACCAGCAGTGAATAAATGTTCCTATATCTCCACATTCTCCAACACTTGTGGTTTCTGTTTAATCGCAGAAATTCTGGTGGGCATGAAATGATTCCTTGTAGTTTTTATTTGAATTTTCCTAATGGCTAGTGAATATGAACATCTTTTCATGACCATTTTAGCCATTTTAATTTCCTCAGAAAAATGCCTATTGATGCTTTTCCAATTTTTAATTGGGTTATCTTTTCATTTTTTAATTATAAGATTTCTTTATATATTGTAGGTATCAAACCTTTATGAGATATATGACTCTAAATATTTTCTCCCATTGAGTCACTTGCCTTTTCACCATTTTGATAAAGTCATTTGAAACACAGAAGTATTTAATTTTGAGGAGGTCCCATCTATCTAATTTTCCCTTGGTTGCTTGTGTTTTGGGTGCAAGGTGAGTGAAACTATATCCTATCACTAGATGTTGAAGATGTTTCCCTATGTTTTCTTGAAGGACTTTTATGCGACCTGCTCTGATATTTAGGTCTTTGATTCATTTTGAGTTAATTTTTGCATAGGGTTTAAAATGGGAATTCTCTTTCATTCTTTTGGAAATGAGCATCCAGTTCTCCTGATCTAGTTTGTTATCTTCAAGAATTCAATATACCAGAAATGGAATGACTTTGAAAAAAGGTGAATCTAATAAACTGCTAGTTTATAGTTCGAAGGCCATGAAAATGTCCAAATTAAAGCAAGTCTATAAAATGTCTGAATTAAGGCACCAACAAGATATTTTACTTTCACTCAAGAAAGGCCAATGAAGTTCAGGGTTTCTCTCAACTGGAAAGGTACATGGTGATGTCTGCTTGCTTTTTCTCCATGCTTCTTGGTTCATGAAGCTTCCTGGGGGCATATTCCTTTTTCATCTCCAAAGGTCTCTGGCTGCATTGGCTCTGTGGTTCTCATGGCTCTATCTTGCGGCTCTGATGCCCTCTCCAAAATGTTTCCTCTTTCTTTTAAGGATTTCAGTAAACTAATCAAGACTCACCTGGAATGGGTGGAGTCATATCTCCCTCTAATCGAAAGTTAATGCCATAATTGGGTGAGCCACATCTCATTGGAGATAACCTAATCAAGCTTCCAGCCTACAGTACTGAATAGGGATTAAAAGAAATAGCTACCTCCACAAAATTGGATTAGGATTGGCTTTTCTGGGGACATAAATCCTTTCAAACTGGCACATCTCTCAAAACTATTTATTGATGAGTCTCTTTTGTCCTAGTTGAGTGGATTTGGGAACCTTGTCAAAAAACAAATAACCATAGACCTGAAAGTCTATTTCTTAACTAATCATTCAATTCCATCAATCATTATGTTTATCTTTGTGTCAGCCTCATGCTGTTTTGACCATGGTGGCTTTACAGTATGCTGTAAGTCAGAAAGTATGAGTCCTCCGAGTTCATCATTTTCAAGGTGCTTTTGACTATTCAAGACCCATTACCATTTCAAATACATTCTTAATTAGTTTTTCCATTTCTGAAAGTAATCTATTGGAATTTTGGTTGGTATTGAATTGAATCTGTAGACCAATTTGTATAGAACATCTTAATGCTTTTTAATCTTACAATCTATGAAGATGGGATATCTTTCCATTTATTTAGGTCTTCTTTAACTTTCTTTAGCAATTTTTTGTAGTTTCATGTGTACAGGTCCTTTACATACTTAATTCAATTTATTCCTAGATATTTTATCATTTTAAGTGCGATTGTAAATGGAACTTTTTCCTCACTTACCTCATCAGAATATTTCTTCCTAGGTATGACAGTTTGAAATCATTGTGTACCCCCAGAAAAACCATGTTTCAATCCTGATCCAATCTTATGGGAGTAACCATTTCTTTTAATCCCTATTCAGTGCTGTAGGTTGGTATCTTTTGATTAAATTATCTCCATGGAGATGTGGCACAATCAATTGTGGGTATTGACTATTCTTTTTTCACATGGATAGGCACCAGGAATTGATCCTGGGTCTCCAGCCTGGCAAGCAAAAAATCTGCCTGCTGAGCCACCATGACTCACCCTATTTTTTTTAAGCCCTACATAAAGCAAGACCCCCCAAAATGGTGTATAAACTCAGAATTGTTTCTCTCCATGGGAATCTTTAGTAAAAGACAAAAGATTTATGTGATCAGAAAAGAAACCAGTGTACAGTATTAACTTTTAAAAAGAAATATAAGAAAAAGAGAAAAAAAACTCATACATCCCAAACTCTTTACCCCTCCCTCTCGTTGACTACTAGTATTTCAGTCTACAAGATTTATTTTAACCCTTAACCACCCCTATTATTTATTTACTTTTATCCATAGTTTTTAACTCATTTGTCCATACCCTGGATAAAAATAGCATCAGACACAAAGTTTTCACCATCAAAGCCATATCATAAAAGTTGTATCATTATACAATCATCTTCAAGAATCAAGGCTTCTAGAACACAGCTCAACAGTTTCAAGTACTTCATTCCAGCCACTCCACTACACCACAAACTAAAAATCTATATAATCTATATAATGCATAAGAATAGCCTCCAGGACAGCCTGTCATATCTGTTTGAATCTCTCATTCACTGAGATTTTATTTTGTCTCATTTCTCTCTTCCCCCTTTTGGACAAGAAGTCTTTCTTAAGTCCATGATGCTGAGTCCAAGCTCACCCCGGGAGTTCTGCCCCATGATACCAGGAAGGTTCACATTCTGGGAGTCATGTTGCATGTAGAGGGAAGGCAGTGAGTTGGCTTATAGAAAGAGGTCACATCTGAGCAACAAAAGAGGTTCTATGGGGGTGACTCTTAGGCATAATTATAAGTAGGTTTAGCTTCTCCTTTGTAGGAATAAGTTTCAAAGGGTTGAACCCCAAGATTGAGAGCTCAGCCTATTAATTTGGTTGTCCCCACTGCTTGGAAGAATATCAGGAATTCCCCAAAAGGGGAAGTTTTTCCTAGTTCCCCAAGGGGACTTTGCAAATACCTTGTATTTGTTGTCCAAATTACTCTGGGATATATCAGAGCATCACACTAACCTGGACAAACCAACAAAATCTCACAGTGTATTCAAGACTCCCTGTACTTATGGTGCTCAACTAAACTGGCCATATGAGTTAAATCAGGTAATGTGCTACCCAAATATAAATTTTGCACCAAATAAACATCTCTTCCTTTGGCCTCACACAGAAGTTGAAATTTTGATAAGATTATTTTGAATTTCATTCCCCCTTGACTAATATGTTTTTGTTAATTGGGTTTGTGTTGAAGGTTTCCTTTGTAACTTGCAGTATTTCACAGCCAAACCAAGGCCATGTTCCTACTGAGAGAATACAAATCTATTCCAAAGGGCCCCAGGGTAATAGGAAGCTTCTCAGACTGTACTTTCCAGCCTTTCCAGCAGAAAGCAATGGAGCTCTTCAGTGAGCAATTCCCATAGCCATACAAATTTAAGGTATTTTTTTTATTCCTCTAACCCCCCAGTTTCTGTGGCAAGTGTAGATAAAGGCCCACACTGCTTAAGGCACCTATCTAGACAGCACTGAAACTGAGGACTCCTACTGTACTATTTCACCGGCCAACATCTGGATCAAGACTGTTCCACATTCCCCTATTTTCCAAAGTGAAAAGACTCTCTTTCTCTACTAGACCACTGCAACCCACCTGGCAAGAATCAGATATTTTAGGGACTGCTGGATTCAGATGTGGGGGATGGGGACCTGGGGATCCAGTGGAACTCAGTCACTCAATGTATTTGCTCTGTTTGTGGAAATAGTGGGCCTGCAAGCTCCCTGAGAGTCTACTTTGAAATGTTCAATGTTGCAAGATCCAGGGTTCATCCTCTCTGGCCAACAGTTGGACAAGGAGGGCACAACATCTCACCAGCCAGTCTGACCCAAGCTGACCCACCACCTCCAGCCCTGGGGGTTGAGGAGAGGTACCATGTGCCACTGTTGAGTTCATGCACCACAATTTTTCAGTCATAGTTTCTCTGTTATTTTTGTCCAGATCTTCCTTATATGTTGCAAGTGTCCTTCCATGGTCTCCTGAGCCCAATATCTGCTGTTTTGGATAGCTCCTGTCTGTTCTCTATGTACTTTTGGTGGAGGGATGAGTTCTGCCTATCTTTATTTCACCATATTCCAAGAGGCTCTCCCTTAATTTACCTATTATATTCCTATTATTGCACCTTGGTTTCAATTCTATCACATTTTCACTATTTTATATTAAAATGTTATACCCTCATAGATAAAATTTGGGTGAATAAGACTATAAAATTGTTGGTATAGATATTAAGTCAGATCAAATTACTTCACAAAGTTGTGGAGTAATGCAGTTGCATATATATCCCTTTACTTTTTATGTTGCAAATTATGAATACTTTTTTTCCCAACTACATAGCAATTTAGGCATAAACACAATTCTGATTGGGTAAAGAGTTTAGATATTTAGGATGTGTGCAACCAAGGAATTCAGTCCTTTTAGACCATGCACTCTCCATAGCACAGCAGGGAATGATGTGGTTGTGGGTGATGGGCACTTCCCAGAAACCCAGGTGAGTAAGGAGACATCAGGTGCTCATCCAGCCTCAGCAGGACCAAAGGCAACCATGACCAAGGGATTCCATGGTAACACTTGTGGCTGTGCTGCTCTGATTGTCTGAGATTAGGCTTGGTGAACAAATGCTCCCCAGGTGGATTTCTTTTCTGTTTGTTATCAGAGAATCATGTCTGAAGAACATGAGTTAATATTGTACAGAGGCTTTCATGAGGAATCTGCATTAGTCTAGTCAACATGCTGCATAAGGATTCTCTGTGAATATTAATTGACATATGATTATCAGAATGTTTTATTGCTCATTGCAGTCAAATGCATTATTGATGAAAATTTGCAACAACCCAGTGAATTTTTCTCTCAAAAGACTAACAGAGTGTGGGTGTCATCACATTAAAATCTTACCACAGTAAAATTAAAGATTGAACAATATAGAAGAACCCATACAAAGTTGAATATTATACCATCTTAAAATTCTATGTTTAGAAAATTTTTTAGTAGAGAGGATTAAAAATAGGGTAGCAGCCAATGGTTTAGACTAATGTCATTTTCTCTTTTAATGTTATATGGCTTGTATGGTATTCAATATATAAAAAGTAAGATTCTTTTTTATTTAGAGGTTCTTTTGGTTTTGAATAAATGGGTTATTGATTTATCAAGACTAAGTTTAAAAAAAATTTTATTGTGAAATAGACCAAATATGGAGAAAAGTGATAGATTTCATTTTAACAAATAGCTATAGAAAAAACTTCAAAGTATGGTATGGGTTACAAGTCCACAATTTCAGGTGTTTCATTCTAGCTGTTCTAATACACTGGAGACTTAAAAGAAATGTCAACATAATTATTTAGTAGTCATACTCATTTCTTAAATACTATCTTCTATCTTGCAACTCCTCCCTCTCATTTTGTCCTTTTCTCAATCTTTATGGATATTTGGGCAATGACCATTCTAACTTCTTCATGTTAAGAAAGGGTGTTGACATTATGGGTAGGGGGTTGTAATTGGTTATTGTTTTGAGAGAGACAGGTACCTTGAGTTTCAGGGTTTAACTGGCATAGGAACAATCTGGATGTTTTAGGTTTCTGAGAAATAAACTGAGTGAAACTATTATAGCATCTCAGATATTCTATAATATAAAGTGTCTATATAAAGAAAACTCTGGGCATTCTTTAGGGTTTTCAGGATACTGTTTGTTGGGGCTCGGCATACAGTGGCAATATGCAATATCTAGCTGAAGCATGTATAAGAGTAACTACTATAATAGCCTCCTGACTATATTTGAAATCTCTTAGCCACTGCAGCCTTATATTTTTATTTATTTATTTCCCCCACTTGGATCAAGTAGCATTGTCAATCTTATGATGCCAGAGCCAGACTCATCACTGGGAGTCATGCCCCACATTTCCAGGAGACTTACACCCCCGGAAGTCATGTCCCGCATAAGGGGAGAGTCGTGAGTTCAAATGTATTCCACGAAGGATGCTGAAAGACTGAAGAAAGATGTTGCATACTCCTACCCATAATGTCAACACCCTTTCTTAACATGAAGAAGTTAGAATGGTCATTGCCCAAATATCTACTGGCCTTTACAGAACCTTTCCAACACTCTACATAAATTGAAAGTAACCAACTAACTAATGCTAAATTGGGCCCTAGGTTTGTTGCCACTATATCCTGCCCATGACAATTACAACCTCAATTTCTAGAGAACTACAGAGAATTTGAGAAGCAAATAATTCTGAGATCAAAAACTTGAACTAGGCCCACCCACCGGGGCCCCGCCCTGCCCCACCTCCCAGGTATCCACGGGTCTTCCAGCGGGGGGTGTCCCCAGGTGGCTCCTCCTCCTCCCAGCCCGTCGGCTGCTGGCCTGGAGGACATCAGAACTGCCAGCGTGGAAACCGCCACTGGGTGCGGGAGGCAGAAGTAGCTCCGTGGGACTGCCAGGACACCATCGAGCTCAGCCAACCGCATCAGCTATGGACATATCCCTAGAGAAGATAGCAGACCCCACATTAGCCAAAATGGGAAAAAAATTTAAAGGAAGTGATGAAGATGGTAGAAGACAGTCAAAGAAGAACAGAGGAGGAAAATAAAAAGATGCTCATATCAGGAGACATCTCAGGGCCACTCCAGGGCAGTGGACAAGATATGGTGAGCATCCTCCAGTTAGTTCAAAATCTGATGCATGGAGATGAAGATGAGGAGCCCCAGTGTTCCCGAATCCAGAATATTGGAGAACAAGGTCATATGGCTTTGTTAGGCCACAGTTTGGGAGCTTATATTTCAACTCTGGACAAAGAGAAACTGAGAAAACTTACAACAAGGATACTTTTGGATACTACCTTATGGCTATGCAGAATTTTCAGGTATGAAAATGGCTGTGATTATTTCCATGAAGAAGAAAGAGAGGGACTTGCAAAGATCTGTAGGCTTGCCATTCATTCTCGCTATGAAGACTTCGTAGTGGATGGATTTAATGTGTTATGTAACAAAAAACCTGTTATATATCTTAGTGCTGTTGTTAGGCCTGGCCTGGGCCAATATCTTTGCAATCAGCTTGGCTTGCCCTTTCCCTGCTTGTGTCGTGTGCCCTGTAACACTATGTTTGGATCTCAGCATCAGATGAATGTTGCCTTCTTGGAAAAAATGATTAAAGAAGATACAGAACAAGGAAGACAGCCCCTGTTGCTTGTTGCAAATGCTGGTACTGCAGCAGTAGGACACACAGACAAGACTGGACATTTGAAAGAACTCTGTGAGAAGTATGGCATGTGGCTTCATGTGGAGGGTGTGAATCTGGAAACACTGGCTCTAGGTTATGTCTCCTCATCAGTGTTGGCTGCATCAAACGTGATAGCATGACATTGACTCCTGGCCCATAGCTGGGCTTGCCAGCTGTTCTTACAGTTACACTTTATAAACATGAATATCCTGCCTTGACCCTAGTTGCAGGCCTTACATCAAATAAGCCAGCAGACAAACTCTGTGCCCTGCCACTGTGGTTATCTTTATAGTACTTGGGACTTGATGGGATTGTGGAGAGAATAAAGCATGCCTGTCAACTGGGTCAATGGTTGCAAGAAAGTTTGAAGAAAGTGAACCACATCAAAATCTTGGTGGAAGGTGAGCTGACTTCTCCGGTAGTGGTGTTCAGATTTTTCCAGGAACTACCAGGCCCAAATCCAGGGTATAAGGCTGCACTGGTGCCCAACATGGTGCCTTCATGTAGTTGGCTGGGAGAGGCACTCCTGTGATGCACTGCAACACTGGCTGGGAGAACAGCTGAAACACCTTTGCCTGTGAGTGGCCTCACTGTCATGGATCTGGAAGTCGAGGGCATGTGTGTGTGGCTCAGTCCTTTGATGACAGCAGCAGTTTTAGGAACTCAGGGAGAAGATGTGAATCAGCTCATAGCCTGCATAAAAAGCAAGACTCCAGTCCTGACCTGTACCCTCCAGCTGAGAGGAGATATCAAGCAGGAGGTAGAAGGAACAGAAGGTCTTTTATATGTTGATGACCCCAACTGGCCTGGAATAGGGGTTGTCAGATATGAACATGCAAATGATGATGAGAGCTGTTTGAAATTAGATCCTGAAGGAGAGAAAATCCATGCTGGACTCCTGAAAAAGTTAAATGAACTGGAATCTGACCTTACATTTAAAATGGGCCCTGAGTATAAAAGTATGAAGAGCTGTATTTACACTGGCATGGCAAGCGATGATGTCGGTATTTCAGAACGCATGGAGACCATTGCAGTCACAACCTGAGAAATTGAGGAAAACTCAAGGCTTCTTGAAAACATGACAGAAGTTGTTTGGAAAGGAATCCAGGAAGCACAGGTTCAGCTGTGGAAGGCAAATGAGGAACAACTTCTGGAAGAGGGAGTGTTACGGCAGATCCCTGCAGTAGAATCTGTGCTGAATTGGTTTTCTCCAGTACAAGCTTCATGAAAGGGAAGGACTTTTAACTTAACAGCAGGTTCTCTGGAGTCCACAGAACATACATGTCTCCAAAATACAAGGTACAGGAGTTACGCTGCCTCCAACCCCCTCAGGCACTCACACTAGACAGAGACTTCCAGGCCAGAAGCCTTTTAAAAGGTCCCTAAGAGGTTCAGATGCTTTCAGTGAGACAAGCTCAGTCAATCACACTGAAGACAGAAAAGATGGAGCAACTGTCCTGTGGGCTGGAACAAGACACCCTAGAAGTGAACAGCCCTGAGCAAAGCCCAAGGGACCCCATCCTTCAGGCAGCAGGCCAGACGGAGGCTCTCCAGGACAGGGCCCAGCGACCAGAGATGACTGTCCACACGTAGAAGAGCCAGAGAGCTTAAGATAAAACTCAGTGTTTGGCTTGAGACTGTACTGAATATTGTTTCAGGGAAGATGAAGTTATATCGAAAATGTGAACTGTGCCACATGCTAAAACAAAGGAATTACTGTTATTTGTGCTTAACTGGGATTTTTTGCACAGATATGTTCCTAAAAGCTAGGCTTTCCAGGAGGGCAATTTGAATGTTTAATTTAGTGGTATGTTGAACAACAAACAACTATTGTTTTTGTCCTAATCAATTATAGTAATACTATTTTTCCCCTGAGTTACGACAAACACTTTTTATTAACAAAGAACACTTGGAAATTCAAGTGTCTGCCACTTGATATACTTGCTCATATCTTTCTACATATAAGTGTAATTATTAGGTTGCATATAATAATTTTTCCATAAAACAGCTTTCTTTTAAAACTCTCTGGGTTCTCTGCTGTACTTCCACAGAGAGGACACAGCATTCTTTGCCATCTGTTTAAGTTGGTATTTTAGTTTGACCAAGTTGAAATATACAGCTGGATTGTGTTTGACTTAAAGGAGAATGGGTTTCAATGGGATTGTAAATAAGTGTGTCAGAAGCCCTCTCCTGCCATCCCTAACTGCTGCTTTTCCTGGAGACATAAGTAAGAACTGTGTCCACTCAAGCTGTGGCAGGGTTATCAAGCAAGTTAGACTGGGCAGTGCTTCTGTCTGTGATTTTCCTCTGCACAAATCTATCTGTTCCTTTATATACTATTTGTAAACAAATTAAAAGGACTCATCTATTAAGAATAACTGAGAAGTCTTACCATATATATATAATTTTTTTAAGCTGGTAAAACTTTTAAATTGGCACATAGGTATGGAGTGTGCTCATTTCTATGTTTAATATTGGATCACCTGATAGATGCTACCCTTAAGAGTGTACTATTGGGCAGACCACGGTGGCTCAGCAGGCGAGAATGCTCGCCTGCCATGCCAGACGACCGGGTTTGATTCCTGGTGCCTGCCCATGTAAAAAAAAAAAGAAAAGAAATTTAAAAAACCTACTATTAAATATGCAGTGTAGCACCTAGTTAAGTTTAAAGTAAGTATACCTTTGAACTATCTCACATTTATGATGCTTCTGTAGCTTCTGTTCCTTTAGCAACTCACCCTCTTGGGCCCAATTTAGAAAAGAGAACCAGAAAAGTCATCTTTCTCCGGTTGATCAAGCCAGACTGCTGCTGAAATAATTAAAAGTAAGCCCTTAATTACTGCTGTTTCTATTTTTCCAAAAGTACTGCATGACTTCATTTATCACAAGTAATGGCCCCTGTGCCTTTTTAGTCCAGCAATTTCACTGTGTAGATCTCTTTAAAATGGTGGGAAATGTGCATTGGGTCTGCGGACTGTAAGTATTGAAAGCCTTATACCACATTAAGCCTAATTGCACTCTGATTTCATGTCATTTCTGACACTAGGCACTCTTGAAAGTGCAGTTTACTTTTTTCTTGCTTGGGGTGGGAGGTGCAGATGATTAAACAAAGTCTTTCCTATCTGTTTATTTGGTGCAATGAAGTATAGCAGATAAAATGGGGGAGGGGTAAATTATCACCTTTAACAAGATTAATTTTTAAATGTTTTTTTATTTGGAATTGTTTATTGGTTTTGCTGAAACAGAATTTCACCCTTAAGATACTTGAATGTTGGTTTCAATAAAGGTTCTTGAAATTGTTACAAAAAAACTTGAACTATTTATTATTGATCCTCTTCATATATTCCATAAAATCTTTAGCCTACTTGTCTCTAAAGACCATTCAGTTTATGGCTGTTCACAAATTTCAGTATTTTAATAAGGAATTTAGGTAATGCATGGCTTTTTTCTCCATCATACTCAAGTTATTTATTACATATAGTTTTATACTTAGAGCTCCATTTGATACATAACCTAATTACTGGAGGTATCAGACATGAGCCAAAATTGTCAGCCTCAGCTTCCCCAAATTATTTACTTTAAAATTTTGTCTCCTCGGTATTCCCTCACATCTAATAAGTTAAATAATTGTGTTTTCCCTTCAAGCTTTTTTCCTCTTTCTCTCTATTAAAATACATGACATTATCTACTGCATTTCTGCCACTTCCACATTCTTGTGTTCATCTGTTTTTTCCTATATGATCAACATAAATTAATACATATTATGTAACAAGGGAGAAGGAATGACAAAGATATGGAGACAGATTCCCATAGTATCAATGTGAAGAAATACTGCAGTTGGAAATTCCACATGAAGTGACAAGTCAATGCCTTCTGTTTGGGCAGATTTTATTGTCTAACCTTCCTGTAAATTTAGTAAATATTGAACAATGCATTTCCCATTTGAACCTCCCACACTCTGCCCTTTAACTCCTTCTCTTAAATATTATGATCATCTTCTTTCTATGGTTGTGGATAGTGAAAGAGTCACAGAATGAATGCTGGCCATTGGATCTGGAATAGTTTGAAGTGAAATAATTTATCGTTTAATATCTCTAATTTAATGTTCTACAATTTATTATAAGGAATGAATCCATCTATTGCATTAAGAGAAAAAATTTAAATTGGAATATGTATCAGTCAAATAGGTAAACTTTTAAAATATTTTTTTAAATGTTTCTAATGATAAAGTTTGGTTTGATATTTCTCCACTCTTGCTCTTATATAAAATATTGTGAATTCTTCATTGTAAAAAGTTGCTTACTGTCCTTGAGTGTTTGAGTAAAAAAAAAAAATTACCATGGCCATACAGGGGCATATTTTTAATGTATTGTTTTGGTTTGTAAAGTCTACTGGAGTGAAATATGCCAGAAATGGAATGGATTTTGCAAAGAGAATTCATTCAGTTAGACATTTACAATTCTAAGGCTATGAAAATGTCCAAACAAAGGCATCAAGAAAGGAAGGATGATGTTCAGTGTCCCTCTGTCAGCTGGAAAGGCGCCATGGTGACAGCTGGTGGCTTTCTCTCCAGTCTTCCTCAAACGCTTCCCCAGGGGTGTTTTCTTTCTGCATCTCCAAAGGTCCCTGTCTGTGTGGGCTCTGAAGGTTTTTCCAAAAAGGTTTCTTCTTAAAGGACTCCAATAAGCAGCTCCACATTGATTATGTAGTGACACATATCCATGGAAACCACCTAATCAAAAAGTCCCACCCAAAATTAGGTGGAAAATCTCTATGGAAGCAACATAATCAAAGGATGCAACCCTACAGTACTAAATCACAATTAAAGAACATGGCTTCTCTGGGGTAAACAACAGTTTTAAGGCAGCACAATCTACCCTCTGGATCCCAAAATGACATGCTCCTCCAAAATGCAAAATACATTCATTCCATCACAATATCACAAACCCATAAACCTTTTCAGTAACAACACAAATATAACACAAAGTAAGAAAGAGTACCAAGATCTCATCAAGTCGGTTACAGACAATTTTCCCCTGGCTCTGGACCTGTAAAACTCAGAACAAGTTTTCTGTTGCCATACAAAGGAGAGGTACATGGCAATATCTGCTAGCTTTCTCTCCAGGCTTTTTCAGACAGTTTCCCTGGGGGCATTTTCTTTCCATGGCTCCAAAAGTTTCTGGTTGTGTGGGCTCTGAAGTATTTTCCACAATGGTTCCTTCTTAAAGGACTGTCGGTCAGAGGGCCATATCAAAAGGGTGGAGACATATTCCCATGGAAACCAACTAATCAAATGGTCCCACCTATAATTGAGTCACTGCTCCATGGAAACAAGTTAAACAAAAACCTCCCACCCTATAAAATTAAATCAGGGCTAAACAACATGACTTTTCTGGAGTGCACAACAGTTTCAAACCTGCAAAATTATCTATATTTGTTTGTGTCTTTCAGGGTGAAATTAATAAAATAGGAAAAAATACTACAAGACAGGGTGTTTGATGATTCTATCTGACTTAACCACTTGTCAATAATTTAAGGCAGAAAACAGAGTGTGTCTTTTTTTTAACTGATAAAATATTAACTTTATTGAACAGGCAAAATTTTCAAAGTTGATAATGCTATTGATATGGAGCAAATCTCATACATTGCTGGGGGACTATAATTTGCTCCAACTAGCTTTAGAGGCCAACTTTTCATCATCTAGTAAAATTTTTAATGGACCTACCCCAAAATGCAACAACCCTACTTCTCCATATTTAATGCCAGAGAAAGGCTCACACACACACACAAAGAGGATAATTATTTAATGGGAAAATATCTTAAAAGCTTAAATATTCATCAATAGGACTAGATTACCAAATTATATATACAATTATGGAATACTGTGCAGCCTTTATAAGAATAAGGAAAAAATAAGGAAGAAATATATATTTGACCTACAAAGATCTCCAAATATTGAATAAGAAAAGCAAATTTTAGAACTATCTTTCAGGTGCATTACAATTTATATAAACACATGCACACCCATACACACACAGTGCTATAAATCATGAATCAGCAAACCTTTTCTGTGAAAGACTAGATAATAAATATTTTAGATCTTGAAGGCCAAGAAATAAACTGAGAATTTATGTGGATACTTATATAACAAGATAAAATTTTCCAGATATTTTTATTGGCAAAATTCAGGATAGTAATACTTGAGGACAAGTTTTTTTGTAATATAGTTCTACTAAGACAAAGAATTAATATGCCTTTTATGGGACAGCAATTTGCTCAATTGGGTTTCAAAGTTAGAGTTTTCTATCAGATTGGTTCTATATGTTCATATATAAAAACCATTTTTAGCTTGAAGTCTGTACAAAAACATGCAATTGCTGTGATTTGCTGACCCTTGCTCTACCTAATCTATGGGTACATGTATGCAAATGTAAGTTTATTAGGAAAGGACTAAAGCACAACACATCAAACTTATTAAAGTAATGCTTTTCTCTGGATACTAAAATTGAGGAGAGGATAATCAGTGAGAATTTTATCCTTAGCTATAATATAATTTTCAAGGAAGACTATATTCATGTACTATTTTAAACAAAATTTCTCTTTTAAATTTGTGGTTCCCTGATTGCTCTCTAAATATTTATTTTTATTTTACAGTTACATTTCCAAACCAAAAACAATACATTAAATTTAAAAATTAAAATGTTAAGCATCATCACAAAGTCCCTTGAGGGGTGGAAGAAAGATATGGAGCCATCAACCTTCACCGCTGAGGAAACCCCATCACTGTCCCAAACATCTGGGGCTGCAAAGCAATAGGCCAAGCCCTTAAACTTCTGGTTTTTTGTGTTTTTTTTTGCATGCTGTATGGCAGAAAAGGAGGTGATCAAAGGAGATGGTGGAGTTTTACAGAGAAGGTAGGATTTGACAAATGAAAATTATTGCTAAATCATTAAATTGATATTTCTTTTTATTCTCCAGTATCTTAGAGCAGCTAGAAGTAAAAACCCAAAATTATGGAATTGTAACCCATGCCGAGCTCTGAAATATATCCTACAACTAATTGTGGTGCTGTGCTTTGAAATTCATTGCTTTTTTGTATAAATGTTATTTTTCACACACAAAAAAGTTGATTGTGATGATAAGAAAATATTTATGCTAGATTTCTAGCTTCTTCTATTCTGGAGTAGTTAGAAGGAAAAATCTGAGAGGATGGTATGGTAGCCCTTGACAAACTCTGGGATCTGTCCTGTAACTACTAGTAGAAGAATGCTTTGAAAACTATTGCTTTTTTATTTCTTTGTTTTGAGTATGGTTTTATAAAAACACAACAAACTTATTTTTAATTTTCTTCTTTTATTATTTCTCATGCACCTTTCATTAAATGTGATTTCATTTACCATTGAACACACTTTCATCTTATTAAGATAAATGGTACAATCTTTGTTCATTATATGCATTTCTGAACCTAGATATCATAAATAAGTGAAGAATTTTAAAAATCATAACCCTTCCTAAATTAAGGAAGACAAATGCACTATTTTTTTCCATTAAGTTTCATTCTAAGGAAATGTAGCCTTGTAATAATAAATAATTAGAATGCCAGATAATAATGATACAGGTTTTTAGCCATTGTTTTATTTCTCAGGCTATTTTAAATGTAAAACAAATTTTACTCTAAAAGTAATGACTTACCAGTATCCATCCAATCGTCATGCATGAAGTTTCCATCTGTCTGCTGATATTCAGGACGAATGAATATCAGTAAGATTAGAAAGAGGGAGAGAATTTTCAATGCAACAGAGGTCAGCAAATGTGTTTATTTCACTGAAAATTCCTATAATGCCTATTAATCTGCCTTAATTTGTATCTATGCTGGTGGACACAGGGAACGGAAGAGTTTGACCATTACAGCAGATGTAAAATGTTCAAAAACACACTATCAAGCTGTTTGATTCCAAAGGGAAAATAGCTACCATTTTATCCATTAACTTTCTTAATTGGTATCAGCCAATAATAAAATCTTACTGAGTAATCAGTGGATCAGTGTGTCATTTTTTTTTACTCTGTTAGTGCACATTTATCTGTGGACAGAACTATAATTAATTCTAGCTTCCAATTACTCAGTTTTCAATTCTTAAGTGGATTTCATGGAATTGCTCCACTGGAATCAATGCAGTGAATTAAACACTACACGTGAGTGGATCTGTCATTGCCTCCCACCAACAGGTTTTGCTTTGGTGGGAGGCAGAGTTTTGTGTTGAGTAGATGAGAGCCCACCTAGGGAGAGAGTGACTGGTGGGTGATTCATAATTAACTCATCCCCAATGCAGGATCATTCCCGGTGACCAGCAGAGGGCAGTGAGGCTCCTGGGAGCAGTAAGAGAAACAAGGAGAAGAGGGAAAAAGGAAATGTAGAAAGAGGGTTGCATCAGCTGACTGCTGTTCATTGAAAACACTTTTAATTTCTTCTATGTGGGAAAGGAAAGCCTTGGATTGTTTTAACACAGAAGCAATGTGATCTACCATATTTAGACTTGACCACTCCAACCAAAAGCCCTGTGTATTGAGGTTGATGAGCTTGAATAAAAAAGGAAGTGGCACAAGTGGGTAAGAAGTACAGTCCATAGGTATACGCTTTTTCATTTGGAATAAATTTGTTTTTATTTTAAGAATTTGCCATTTAATTTATTCATTATGCTTAACATATAATCATGGGTTTAGCTATGCAGGTTAAGATAACAATTTTGAGCTTTACTTTTACAAAGATGTTCTTTTTTTAAATTAGAGAAATAGTAGGTTTATAGAAAAATCATTCATAAAATACATATTTCACACTTAACACCTTATCATTAACACTTTGTATTAGTATGGTATATTTGTTACAATTCATGAAAAGACATTTTCTATAATTGTACAATAAACAATAGTCCATCATTCACAATAACATTTACTGTTTGTGCTATATAGTACTACATTTTTTAAAAAATTACTCTATTAACATATATAGCCTAATATTTCTCCTTTCAACCACATTCAAATATGCAATCAGTGCCGTCAACTACACTCGCACTGTTGTGCTACCATCACCACCTCCCATTACCAAAACTTTTTCATCACCCCAAATTGAAACCATGTGAGGTCCAAGCATTAAGCCCTCATTACCTAACTCCTCCCCATTCCCTGGAAACCTATATTCTAGATTCTGATGCTACAAGTTTGCTTATTCCAATTATTTCTTATCAATATCACACTGTACTTGTCCTTGTGTGTCTGGCTTATTTGACTAAATATGATATCCTTAAGGTTTATCTAGGTTATAGTGTATAACGGAATTTTGTTCCTTTTTCATGGTGAGTAATAATCCATTCTATGTACATAATACATTTAATTTATCCAATTATTGATTGATGGACACTTGGATTGCTTCATTATTTTGGCAATCATGAATAATGCCACCGTGAACATTGGTGTGCAAATATTTGTTTGAGTCCCTGCTTTCAAATCTGTCAGGTGGGATGGCCACCAAGAAGTGGGATTGCCAGGTCATATAATTCTATACTTAAATTTCTGAGGAATCGCCAAATTCCTCCTGCAGTGGCAGACATATAGACCAATTGAATCAAATTGAGAGTACAGAAATCAACCCTCACGGTAATGACCAATTGATTATTGACAAGGATGCCATGTACACTCCATGGAAGAAAGATAAGCCTTTTTAACAAATTGTGTTTGGGAAACTGGCTGTCCATAAGCAAAACAATTAAGGTGAACCCCTACATAGCAGTATATATAGAATTAACTCAAAATATATCATACACCTAAATATAGGCACTAGAACTTTTAAACTCCTAGAAGAAAATGTAGGGAAGCTCTTCAGTAGCTGTAGTATTTTATGTTTCTATCAAATGAATGAGTTATCTTATTTCTCTACATCCTTTAATTTTCTGCTTTTTTTAAAAAAAAATAGTAGCCATTCTAGTGTGTGTGAAGTGGTATCTCACTGTGAATTTCATTTCAACTCCCAGAATAACTAATGGATTTGGGTGTCTTTTCATGTGCTTTTTGGCCATTTGTATATCATCAAAGAAGTGCCTATTAAAGTCTTTTGCTCATTTAAAAAATTCAGTTTGTCTTTTTTACTGTTGAGTTTTAGGATATCATCATATATTCTTGATATGAAATCTTCATTTGGTGGTTTCCAAATGTTTCCTCCCATTCAGTAGTTGTATTTTTACTTCCACAATAAAATCCTTAGATTTTTATTTTTTTCATTTTGATGATAAATAGATGCATTTATCTATTTTTTTTTCTTTGCTACTTGTTCTTTGGGTGCAAAGTCTGAGAACTATTACCTAACATGGGGTCCTAAAGATGCTTCCCTACATTTTCTTCTATGGGTTTAATAATTCTAGTGCCTTTATTTAGGTTTATGATGTATTTTGAGTCAATTCTATATATACTGCTATGTAGGGGCTCACCTTAATTGTTTTGCTTATGGACACCCAGTTTTCCAAACACAATTTGCTAAAGAGGCTTGTCTTTCTTTCATGGAGTGTGCTTGGCATCCTTGTCAATAATCCATTGGTCATTATTGTGAAGGTTGATTTCTGTACTCTCAATTTTATTCAGTTGGTCTGTATGTCGGTCCTTGCACCAGTGGCATGCTATTTTGAGTACGATGGCTGTATAACAGGTTTTAGGATTGAGAAGTACATCCTCCAGCTTTGTTCTTCCTCAGGGCAGCTTTGTGTATTTGGGACAGCTTACCCTCACATATAAGTTGATGTTTGACTTTACAATTTCTGCAAAGAAGGATGTTGGAATTTTGACTGTGATTGTGTTGAATCTGTAAATTGCTTTGTGTAGAACTGACATAGGAATACTATTTAATCTTCCAATCCAGGAACATGGAATGCCTTTCCATATATTTAGTTCTTTTAAAATTTATTTTAGCAATAGCATGTAGATCTCTGTGTTCAAGTACTTTATGTTCTTTGTTAGATTTATTACTACATAGTTGATTCTTTTAGTTACTATTTTAAATGAAGTTTTTTTTTTCATTCCTTCTTCAGATTGTTCATCACTGTTACATAGAAACACTACTGCTTTTTGGGTGGAGCTTTAATTTTTGAGAGAAATTAATTCTAAACCTACAATTCTGTAAGCAGCATAATAATGTTACAATTGAGAACACCTAAACAATCAACCAGCAAACACATTCCAGACATGCAAGAATGCTACTCTCACAGGTTGCTGCTCTGACTGTGTGAAAAAATTAAATTGGACATTTTTTTCCTAAAAATTTTAATGTTTCTCCATAATCTCATCCCCAGTTCAAGTACACATATTACAGACTCTTCCCAATACATTACTCTATTTTCTTCTTGTCACTGGATAACCTTAGAAGACTCTCTCTATAAGTAGGATGTTGGAAATTCACCAAGATATAGAATGGTGAGTGTTTTTATTTCAACTGTTTTTAACTTATGGTTTTATTTTTTTCCCTCTGGACCCTTTTAAAAATTCACTTCCTTTATTCTGAAGAATGGTCCTATTTTATTTTATTTTTGCAATTCTCCCTTTTCTACCTTTTTCTACTTTCTAGAATTTTATTAGATTTCCTTCATTCATACAATTTTTGATATCTCTATTAAGTGATTTACTCTTTATAAATGTGCCTCAACTCTTTTTCCACCATTTCTATGACACAATTTTATTTCTGGTGTGGAATTTTCAAATATTAAGAACTCTTTCAAGTTTTCTGATGGATTTTTTTTACTTATACTCATTGAAAGGATTATCTTCTTTTTTATTTTATCTTTTGAGGTTTTGGAATTATGGGTTTTCCATTTTTTCTTCTATTATTGGTAATGCTATCACCTCTGAATTTCTTTGTTTTCTCAATATTATTCTTCCTTTGGTCTCTGATTTTTAATTAGTGACTTTTCACAAGCACATGGTGATTTTAGTGTGTAAGATAATAATTATTAGGGGAAAGTTTAATGGAAGTGCAATGAGCATGGACTGGACTGGTAATTACCACAATTTCATTAATCAGAGATGTGAGATTTTAAGGGGTCTTAAGGACCAATTTTCACAAGGTGTCATATATATATGTGTGTGTATATATAATATTTGTTTTTATTGAATACCCTTTGAAATGTGTATCTTTCACACCGACTTATGACTTTGACTTTCATACGGACTTATGACCTCTTTACCATATATTCTGTCTTCAGGATAAGATGCTTCAATCTCTACAGACTGTACTTTCAACTACTGCCTGGAAAACAGTAGCTCTTACAATTCTAAAGTTGAGAACAGATGTGGAGTTTTAATCCTTCTTTGTAGGAAATCTCTTATCATACAAATTACGTGATAGTTCCCCTTGCAGTGGCCTCTTTTCTCCTCTCTGCCTTTGTGGGTATGCATTTTCTATTAATTTCACTCTCATTTAAATTTGTTTTGAGGAAGAAGTAGAGAAAAATATTTTAAATGTCATTGTAATCTGAAGTAAGCTTTGCTTTATTTCATTAGTATTTTTTCTTGTCTAATGCACATAAAACAATATTATAATAACATAATATGCAGAATTCCACATCTATACATGAAAATGGTTATGTAAATATTACAGAGCCATGGTAGCTGTCCAAATATACATATTATTTTTCATAATTTCTAATGAATAAATCGTAAGAGACTTGTTTTCAGCAGTGGATTTCAGACATAATGTACATATTATGAATATTGAATAAACATGACAGAAAAATATGCAACATTTTGGAGTGAATTATTGGTAAAATTGCTGCTCTATTTTGAAGATTTCAGGACAGGGCAAACTTTTCAGTAGTTATAGAACCCTCCTTCTCCAAAATGCAGGGTGAATGATACTAATATCATACAATTGAAAGCAAAAATAATAAAAAGAAAAATGGTTTCCGTATTATTCAATGTAAAAGTGTTTGAGTGGGCCTCACAATTGTTGCTCAGCTCTCACTGCCATGCCGGAGACCTGGGTTCAAGTTCCCAGTTCCTGCCCATGCAAAACAAACAAACAAACAAAAAAAAAAAAGTATTCAAGCATAACAGAAAAGCAGCATAATTAACCAAAACTTAAAATATAGACTTGTATAATGTGAAAACTAATAGCAATAGAAAACCATACATGAATATAAGGCATATATAATAGTGAAAGAAAGTAAAATCTCTGAAATATTTAGCAGACCATCTAAAGAAAAGTTTGAAGATTAAAGAGAATCTTCAAAAACAGATGTAATGAAAATAAATATATAATAATAAATAAATATTTAAAAGAATAGTTATATTTTTAAAATAAATTTGGGATTTTAGTTTTCATATTTTTATATTTGTAAATAGCACAATGAGGGAGTAATTGCCATATTGTGATAAAAATAAGGCATCACCCAAATTAGCATTCATTTCATTATCAGACTTAAATCATGGAGTTCTATTCTCTTGGGATTCTGATATCTTTCTCTGAAAAAAATTCATCATGCATTTCACATTTGCCATTTAACTGAAAACCCCAAATGAGTATATAAAATGAAAGCTTACTAAAAATAAAATTTGGTGGGTGAGATCATCACATTCACTTTTGAATTGTCATCACCTATGCTGGGCTGATATAAGCAATCTAATACAGAGAATGAATAAAAACAATATGTCCAAGGAGTCTGCAATATTTTATTTATTTGAACTGGTGAATGAGATAATATGACAGTAGGGCTTTGGCATAGTTTCTTGTTTTATACTTTTGCATATTTTGGTAAAAATTGGTAATTAATAGTGGTGATTTCTAAGAAAGCATGTTCCCTATATCATATTAAAAATAGCTAGAGGGGGTGCAAGGGTAGTTCAGTGGTAGAATTCTTGCCTGCCATGCATGTGACTCAGGTTCGATTCCCAGTCCATGCACTTTCCAAACAAACAAACGAGCAAACAAAGGCCAAACAAAAAAAATTCAACAAATGGTGCTGCAATAAGGGGATATTGATATGGAAAAGAATGAAATGTGACCCTGCCATACAGCATACAAAAACAAAAGCTAGTATTAAATTACAAATGCCACTTAATAATGGGGTTAACAAATGGATCAACAATTTTAAGAATTCCAGAGCCTTACATAATAATAAAAATGTATGATTTTTCCCAATGAAAATTACTAATAAAGGTGCTGTTCTTTTATTTTTTAATTTAAATTATTTGTTAAAGTTGAAGGAGAAATAAGTGAGTGCAAATATTTGTAAATTATATTTGCTATTGAAATATAAATGTATTTATTTGCTTCTTGATGAACTTTATTTCAATTAACATCCCAAGAGCCATTCTCATCGCCTTGTTTCTTAGACTGTATATGATGGGATTCAAGGTTGGGGGTACCACAGTGTAGAACACAGAAATTACAAGGTCAGAAAGAGAAGGAGAGGCTAAAGTTGACTTTAGATAAGCAGTGAAACCAGTGGAAGTGAATAACACAATGACCACCAGGTGTGGAAGGCAAGTGGAGTAGGCTTTTGACTGACCTTCTGTTGATGGAATCTTACTGATTGTGGAGAAAATGTAGATATAGGAAATAACAATGAAAATAAAACAGCAGAACTCCACAACCACACTAATGAGGATGGGCACAATCTCTCTCAATAAATATTCTGAACAAGTAATAGCTAATAACTGGGGGATATCACAGAAGAACTGATGGACTATGTTGGACCCACAGAAGGATAAGGAGAAGGTACCAGCTGTGTGCATCACAGCAGACAGACCCCCACCCATCCAGGACACAGCTGCCATCTGCACACATGTGCCCATATTCATGATGACTTCATAGTGCAGAGGATGGCAGATGGCAGCATAGCGGTCAAAGGACATAGCTGTGAGGAGGAACAGTTCTGCAGAGCCCAGAAAAACCACCAGGAAGACTTGGGTGACACAGCCAAGGAAGGAGATGGAGTTATTGTGGGTCAAGGAGTTGAAAATGGATTTGGGGATTGTAACTGAAATGAGGCAGAGATCCAGGAAGGATAAATTCTTCAGGAAGAAGTACATGGGGGTGTGGAGGTGCTGATCTAAAGTTGTGATCATGATAATGAGGATGTTCCCCATTAAGGCCCACAAGTAAGTAATTGAGAAGAGCACTGAATGCAAAAGGTACATATTTTGATTGGTAGGAAATCCTATGAGTGTAAATTCAGTCACAAGTGTGAGATTTGTCATTACTGCAGTCATCACCTATAAAATATTGGAGGAAGGAATAAAATACCTTCAATATCAAGTTTTTCAATATGAAATCTATAATGGGTACATGCATTAGGTAATCTCACAGTCAATTAATTAAATACAAAATTACTTCTATGTACAACTTCATTTTATTGATCATCAATCAATAAATTTGTTAGTTTATAAATCAATCAATAGTTTGTTTAATTGAACTAATTTTGTTCAGTTCACATAAACCAGTCATTATAAAAGTATCCAAGTATAATCCATTAGAGAACTCAATAGCTCAATATTTCCTACTGCCCTTAGCTATATCTTTCCAACTCTCTTGATAAATTTTAATTGGCCAACCAACAAATGCTAACAAAAGCTGTAGATTGGCTGTCTCTACATTCTATCCCATGACTAGCATAATATCTCCCTCTACAGAGGTTCCAAGAATTTGAAAAGTAAAAATTATTGTAATAATTCTGAACTATAACTAACTTTCCCCATTTGCCTTATAAAATATTGAGCTTTATTGTTCTCTCAGTAGCAACCAGTTTAGAGCTGTTGTCCCTTTTGGAAATTTCCATAAGGGATTTATCTAATGGCTGGCTATTTTTTTCTCCTTCACAATTCCCAAATCATTTTATATTTAAAGTTCTATAAGACATAACCAGGTAACTGTAGTTATCAAAGTTCTACAATTGATGAGCTAATATTTTTTACTTCCATTTTCATCAATATATTCACTTTACTTCTTTATTCCCCCTTTGACATTTTCTCCACATCTAATAGAAGAAATAACTGTATTTTCCTCATGAGATTGTTTTTTCTCTATCACTATATTCACACACACTAATACAAGGAATAATATACAACCTTATGAATGGTACATCTGAAATAATTTAAATATCCTGTAACAGTTTCATTTCTTTCCCACTTCCCATTCTCCCACCTTATTACATTCGTAACTTTCCAGTAAGATTAATGCAAATTATGTAGCAGGATAGAAGGGATGATGCAGTGTTGAAGTTAAATTCAGTCTGATGAAACAGTGTGGTTGGCTTTTCTGGCAATAGAAGACTGATGCCTCCCATTTGTACATATTTTTTCTTTAATCTCACTGGAATTTAATAAAATATTAAGGCATATACTTTACATTTCTCATCCTACACTCTTCCATCTAACTTCTATTTTAGGTATTATTCTCATTCTCTTTTCATGATTGTGGATGTTCAAAAAATCACAGAGTAAATGTTGGCTGTTGGGTTTAGGAGAGGGAAGTTACAAAATAATTAAGATTAATACAGGAAACTATTCCATATAATCTATTAAAGGGAAAAATAAAGGTTAGGGTATATCCTTATTTAAAAGGTCAATATTTACAACCAGTTTTTAAATTTTACAATGATAAAATTTTATTAAATTTATCTCTGCTACTGTTGTTGTTAAAGAATATTGTGAGTTCATATTAATGAAAAATTACTCACAGACCCTGTGTGTTGGATTTAAGAATAATGTTCATGGCCATAAGTAGATATATTTCTAATTTATCCATACTCTGTTTATTTTAGCTTGAGGGTAATACAATTTTTTTTGAGGCTAATACAATTTTAAAGAAAAATTAACTCAAACATAACATCCTTAATGATGTTACCTGTCAGTAATACCTTAATAGCTATAAGATTAATTTGCATTAAAATGCATTTTTTGTTCTTCATTTTTTACTTATTGATTATATCTTTTATTAATTACTATGATTTAATTTTAACCGTTAATACACATTCAGCTTTCTGAAATTACATCACTACCTTTTATAAAACCTAATATTCATAATATGCAATACTGAAAAATGATGTTATAATACAACAAGAATATTAAAAATTACAACTCCATTTTGAAACACCTAAAATTGAGGTAAATGAAAAGTAATATTTTCACCCGTTGAAATCATCCCTGGAAATTGGTGTCCTTGTTAAACTGAATAATTTCAACACCAGTGAATTCTATGATCTCTTTAGATACATTATTTCACTTCTTTATTTAAAAACTACTCTAAGTACTGTTTCATTTCTCAGATGACTTTTAAATTTAAAAGGAAATGCTCTCTAAAAATACTGACTTACTGGTGTCACTCCAGTTGTGGTGCATGGAGGATCCAGCTGTCTTTTGAGCATCACTCCTGAAGACAATGTAAACTTTCTATTGAAAAGAGACCATACAACATGTTGATGACTCTGGAAACTCCTGCCTACTCTGGCTTCATGGATGTCTATGTTGGGAGAAACAGTGGAGCTGAAGGGCTAGACCAATTTACCTTTGTCATCGCCCTCCCATGGGGTCGAACATGGCCCAAGATTTATAATTTATCAACTGGTTTGATTCCAAAGGGAAACGGTGCTTCCTGTGTCTCCATTGATTTTTTAATTGGCATCACCATTTGATAAAATAACACCAAGTAATTAGTGGGATCAGTATGTCATGCTTTTATTATTAGTGGTTTGCATATCTATGAACAGGACTGTAATTACTTCTAGTTCCCAATTATTCATTTATCATTTCTTGAGTGCCTTCTGTTGGCACTACTGCTTCAGCAAAGTGAATGCACCAAATCAAAGACCAAATGTGGGTGAGATTGTCATTGCCTCCCCCCCAAGTGTGACCTGGAGAGGGAGGGGTGTGTGAGGAGTGGAGAGGGCAGGCCAAGGAACAGTGTGACTGAGTGGAAGAGGGCCCACAAACAGCACGTCCCCGAAGGCTGTTGAGTAGACACAGGTAAGGGATGTGGGAAAGTAGAAAAAATGGGCTTCAGTGATGGACACAGCTGTTCACCTGAGCTATGAGTACCATGAGCGAGATGTGAGCTGTGAATTGTTTGAATAGAGGAGAGTCGTGATCCAGCTTTTATGTGAACGTGATCATTCTTTGACAAAAATGATTGTAGAGGGACATATTGGAAATGAGTACATAAAATTATTACACTGCAAGCATATGCTATTATATGAAAGAGGTGGTGTTGGATGTAGAGAGGTGTTCAGTTTTTGAGGGTTTTTTTTGTTATTTTGAAGATTAAAATAAGATTTAAAACTGCCTTATTCTACCTTTGTGTGTCTTACTCCTATTTTCTTAGGTTGATCATAGTATTCAAATTAAGATATTGTTTTTTACATTCTAATTTTTGATGGAAGTTAAATTTAAACCAACAAATCTATAACCAGTGAAACAGTCTTCAAATTGGAAGGGCAGAACCAACAACAAATAAAATACAATCAATAAGAAAGAATTCTATCCTCTCACAGGTTGTGTGAAGAAAATGTAAATTGAAAATGGATTTTCCTTAGAGTTTGAATGTTCCCCCAACAAATAAGCTGTGTTAATAATGCATTCTATTATAATTTTACATCATCTGCATACGTTTTTTTCTCTTTTGTTCTTTTTTCCTTCTCACTCACTCTCTCACTCTGTTTTCTTTCATTCTCTTAAAAATTCTTTTACTAGATGATCTCAGAAAATTCTGTATTCAGAAGAAAGTGCCACGTTGTAATGTTTTTATTTTTGTTTTTAACTTATTTCTTTGGGATTTATTTGGTCTGCATAGTTTCATTTTATACTCATTTCTTTCATTTTGAGGAATGATTTTGTAATCTTTCTGTTGTTGCTCATTTTACTTCCTTTCCTTTATCTTTACCTTTTCTAAAGTTATTTTAGCAGGGTGTCCATCACTGATGTTATTTCCTATCATTTGTCTCCAATTTTCCATTTCTCTATTAGTTACCTTTATGCTTCAGGGAGAGTACCTCATATGCTCTTCCAATGTATCAGGTACTTCCAACAAAATTATGATTTTGTTTCTTCTGTAATGTTTTCAAACAGTAAGTACACTGCATAGTTTTAAAGGATGATCCTTTTCTTTTTTCTTGTGAAAAATTTACTGTTTTTTATCTCTTCTTCTCTTTTTTTTCTGCCAATATTATTATTCTCTTGTTCTCTGTATTTCAGATTATAGACTTCCACAGACACATAGAAGATCCCTGTTTGTAAGTTCATAATTAATAAGAGGAAGTGTATTGGAACAGCAATGTACATTTACTGGGCATGTCAATACTTACACTTCATTGAGAAGGGATGTGGTGCTTTTGAAAGAACTTAAGTCCCAGTTTTTCAAGGAGTCAGCTCTCCTAGAAACCTTCAGTATTCTCCCTGCTGAGTGAAGATTGGCCACTAGCTTTCTAGGAAATATCTTGAAAATAATTAAGGATCTCAAATTTATAATATCTATATTTTATATCTACATTCACTAAAAACTTTATTTCTTGTATGCTTCATCACCACCTCCCTTTTGGCTCCAGGCTGATAATTCTTTGCTTCCACCTCTGCAGCTTCTACATTCTATTACTTCTGCCAGGAGGATGGTAGTTTCTTCTCTCCTAAAGACAGATGTGAAATTTTAATCCTTTGTGTATGCACCCTCTTCACATGCAGAGTGCCTGCTCTGACCCTCTGTTGTCCCTTCTTCCTCCTTTTTTGTCTTTAGGGGTGTCAAATTTCCTCATCATTTAATCCTTGTTTAGTAGTATTTGTGTAGGAATGGACATAGTTGTTTGCTGAAATCTGTCTTTGTAACCAGCATTATTGTTTCCATACTTTCATTTGGCTATTTCCTGTGTAAGGTACATAGATGATTTCAATGATACAATAAAACAAAATAGATTCTTGCATATCTAGAAATGAAAATGTAAAATGAATAATAGTCTCAGAGTAGCTCTCCCAATATAAATATAGAAAATGAATAAAAACAGGAGACATTTTTTCCTGGCAGTGTACATGAGACACTGTGCAAGAGAATGAACATTGAATAACCATGGTTGAAAATTATTATTCAACTATATTTTTGCTGTAAAGACAATGGTACATATTCCTTTCCTGTTGGAGTAATGTAAACAAAAATGTTTTCAAGTAATTATAGCCTCCTTTCTTTCTTAAACTCAAGCTTAAAACTATTAGTATCATAGTGTTTAACTGTAGGACAAAAATATAAACAAGTATGACAGGATTTTCTTAATGTTCAAATAAAAGTCTGTCAGCATGTAAACATGCAGTAAGATTTAAACAAAAGTTTAAACATAGCCTACCCTTGCATGAAGCAAAAACTACTAATAATGCAAAATTAGATGAGTATTATATCATCTATTCTTCAAATTTGATCGAACTGTATACAAAATTTCTTGTCTTTAACAAAATATACATAAATATTATTGATCGTTTGCTTGCTTCTTTGTTTTTTCCAAGATCCCAAAATGAACAAGTATCCACAGTTTTCAAACGAAAACATTTGGGTTAAGTTTTGTGCCCAAATACGAAAGGGAATTTTCAGTTTTACCTTTACATTTTTGATGAATAATGATAGCAGGATTACCTGTTATACTTTAACAACTTGTATATCAACAGATTGCATTCTGAATGATAAATCAATATGTGTAGAGAAATATTGTTGTAAAACAATAATACAATGTTTATTCCTCCCCAATTATTGTGCTTTTTTTAAGTTAACTTTAATTTTGATAAATAATGCATGCTTTACTGAAAACATGCCAGTAAAGTAGGATATCTCAACTTTCCTTTTTTCCTTCTTTTTTTTGTTTCAAAATCAGGGACAGAGAATGATTCATGCATAAAGTTTCTCTTTTCTTCAACTGCATAGCAATTTAGGCATAAACCCAATTCTAAAACTGTAAGGAGTTTAGATATTTAGGATCTGAGAAATGAAGGAATTCACTCCCTTTCCACCATGCACTCTCCGAGGAAGATGGGGAACCATTTGGGTGTGGGTGTGTGCATTGCCCAGAAGTCCAGGTGAGTGACAAGACATGTGGTGCCCATCCAGCCTCAGCAGAACAAAGGTGGCTGTGGCCAGAGGATTCCCTAGAAGCACGGGGAGCTGTGCTGCTCTGACTGTCTGATACTACACTTCATGCTCAGAAGTTCCCCAGGTGCATTTATTTTCTCTTTGGCATCAGGAAATCATGTCTGAAAAACATCAAATAATATCAAGCAGAGGCTTCCACAAAGAATCTGCATAAGTCAATTCAAGATAAGACATAAGTATTCTCGATGAATAATAAATGATCATCAGTGTGTTTTGATTGCCCGCTGTGGGTACATGCATTGCTGATGTAATCCCTGCAACCACCCTGTGAATGTCTCTGTTTAAAGACTAATAGAGTGTGAAGTGAGTATTGTCACCAGTTTACCATAGCAAAATTAAAAGCTGAAAAGTAAGGGACAATCCATACAAATTAGAGTATTTTAGAGTCTTGAAATTCTATGCCTAATAATTGTTTAGTAGGGAAGATTAAAAATGGACAGGCAAATGTTTAAGCTAATGCTAACTTCACATTTGAGCTTGATATGCCTACTATGATATGCAGTAAAAATTAAACTTATAATGGTGTCACTTTATATTAAAAGTGATAGAATCTTTATATGAATTGATAATAATAAAAAGGGACTCAAATGAGAACAGTTTTTCAGCATTCAGGAAATATTTCCTCTTTTTTTGAAGACTTCTGAAAAAGAATCTCAAGAAATTTTTATTTCAGTATTCATATATACATCTATGCTGGTTTGATGTTGTTATATACCCAAGAAAAGGCCTTTTTTAAATATAATCTGTCCCTGTGAGTGCAGACCTTTGCTGAGCGAGACCATTCTATTTTCCTTTATTTGGGTGCATGGGCCAGGAATCAAACCTGGATCTCCTATATGGCTGGCAGTACCACTGAACCACCTATGTAATATGAGTGAGACCTTTTAATTAAGTTGTTTCAATTGAGATGTCATCCACCCCATTCAAGTTGGGTCTTAATCCTTCACTGGAGTTCTTTACAAGAGAGTAAAAGACAGAGAAGCTGAGAAAGCTTCAGAGAGAAATGCCCCAGGAGAAGCAGAAAAAGACCCACAGAACCTGAAAGAGCCAGAACCCCAAAACAATGAAACTTAGAAGAACCAGCAGATGTTAGCCATGTGCCTTCCCATGTGACAGAGGAGACCCCCATGCCATCAGCCTTTCCTCAGAGAAGGTATCATCTTGTTGATGCCTTAATTGAGACATTTTCACAGCCTTAAAACTGTAAGTTTGTAAGCTTTCAAATCCCCATTGTAAATAAACAACCCGTTTCTGGTGTATTTCATTCCAGCAGTGTTAGCAAATTAAAACATCTTTGTCCACAAAATTTAAAAGATGCAAAAGCACCTGAATTGAATATAATGAATTCATAACATCATCAGTTTCAAGTAATCAAACATCACAGGGGAATAATTTAACATTGGATAGAATAGTTAAACCTCACCAATATCAGTGTTTCAATATTAAACCTATAATGGGTGACTGCATGTGGTTTTCTCAAAGTCAATGAATTGACCACAGAATTACTCCCATACACATCATCAGTTTATTGATCATCAATCATTGTTTTGTTTAATGTAGTTTTATTTAACCAACTTAATTTAAGTCCATATCTGTCATTATAATATTGTTCATATATATGCTGTGAAAAATGCTGAATGCCTTCAAACTTATCACTGACCTATCAAAACCCTCTGAAATTTCTTAATAAATACAAACTCTCAACTGCTAAGTGATGCCCTAGGCTTCCTGTCCCTACATCCTATCCCATTATGAAACTGCCTTAATTTCTACAGAGTTTCTGAGAATTTGAGGTGTAAGCAATTTTGAGAAAAAAAATGAAACTGTTGATTGCCAACTTTCCTCATCTGCTCTATAAAATACTTAACACAGTTAACTCTGCAAAGTATCCACTTTAGAGCTGTTCACAAATTTTAAAGTTTTGATAAGAGATTTAGCTAATACTTGCCCTTCTTCTTCTCCTCCACAATGCCCAAGTTATTAGTAATTTACAGTCTTATACCTAGAGTTTCATAAATAACCTGGTTACTGTAGGTATCAAATATCCTACAATATATGAGCTGAGATTATTGACCTTATATTCATCAAATCATTTACTTTAAAATTTTTCCCTATTTGCATTCCCCCTTATTTAGTAAGTTATATAAATATGTTTTCCCTGCAAGTGTTTTTTTTCTCTTTATTTCTCTTCTCTCTAAAAGTATTCAATTGTATGGCATTATTGACTGCACATCCTAAATAGTGCAAATATTTGCTAACAGTTTTCAGGTCTATCCCACTGTGAGTTTCCTTTTTTGTGTTCCTCTATTGTTCCTACAGATTAATGCATGTAATGCACCAAGGGAGAATGGTGACAGAGAAGGAGTTAAATTCAGATGGCATCTGGGTGATGAAATATTGTGGTTGGCAATTCCTTCTGCAGTGACTTTGGTACCTTATATATATAAAAGACTTTATTCTTCATACTTTGTGTACATTTAGTTAATTTAAGAATATGCTTTGCAATTTACCTACTCTCAGTCTCCCCTTTAACTCCTTTTTTAAATTTATTTTTATTTTTATTTTTTTACATGGGCAGGCACCGGGAACCGAACCTGGGTCCTCTGGCATGGCAGGTGAGAACTCTGGCTGCTGAGCCATCATGGCCTGCCCCCCTTTTTTGTGAAAAATAACATATATATACAAAAAAGCAATAAATTTCAAAGTGCATGGCAACAATTAGTTGTAGAACAGATTTCAGAGTTTGGTATGGGTTGTAATTCCACAATTTTAGGTTTTTACTTCTAGCTGCTCTAAAATACTGGAGACTAAAGGCAATATCAATATAATGATTGAACAATCATACACAGTTGTTAAACCCTACTTTCTCTGTATAATTCCACTCTCACCTTTAATATTTCTATTCCACTCTTTAGAGGCATTTGGGCAATGTCTATTCTAATTTTTCATGGAGGGGGCTGTTGTTAATATAGGATAAGGGGATGGAACTAGTTGATGTTCTGAAGAGGCTGGTCCTTCTAGGTTTCAGAACTTATCTGGCCCAGGGACCCATCTGGAAGTTGTAGGTTTCTCGAAACTTACCTTAGTGCATGGAAACTTTGTAGAATCTTATATAACCATAGGTGATCTTTAAGATTGACTGGAATGGTTTTGGTTGGGGGTTGACAAGTTATGGTAGGTAATAATGTGTAACTGAAGCTTGCCTAATAGTGCCCACTAGAGTAGCCTCTCCACTCTTTAGAATATACTTTGCAATTTACTCTCAGTCTCCCCTTTAACTCCTTTTATAAAGTTATTTTTATTTTTCATTTTTTTACATGGGCAGACACTGATACTTTGTTTCAATTCTCTTCATCCTTATGGTCAGGATGGCATTGTTGACCTCACAGTGCCAGGGCCAGACTCATCCCTGAGAGTCATCTTCCATGCTAGCCACCATGTCCCATGTGGTCATATCCCATGTAGGGCAGAAGGCAATGATTTCATTTGCAGACTTGGGCTTAGCAAGAGTGAGGCTACCTCTGTGCAACAAAAGAAGCCTAAAGAAGTAACTATTAGGCATATCTGTAAGTAGGTTAAGCTTCTTTGTTACATCAATAAATTTCACAAGAGCAAGCCTCAAAATCAAGAGTTTGGACTAATGATTTGGCACAGTACCAGTGGTTTCCATGGTGGTAAAGTTTAATAGTTTCATATATTTTCCCCCATCCTTCAAAGGATTTTGTCAATAGTTTGATTATCCTGACTAACATACTTTGGGATGCATGTAGGGATTACACTAAACTATACAGAATTAAAGGCCCTCATTCTTATACGGGGTCCATGTGTTTGTATTATTTAAATGATCTATCCAGACAGTTTGAATTAGATTATGTGCTACAGAAAATTTAGGTTCTGGACAAAATAATTTTTTTCCTTTAGTCTCAAACAGTAGATAAGGTTTTAAAATATAGACAATGTCTTCCTTACTCCTGTATTTTGAATTACCTTAATTCTGACATGATTGGCTACATTCTTATCTCTAAATACTATATGATACATATATAAAATAGCCTCCCCAAATCCAGAAATAATAATTAACAGTGCAGACTAAATGTGACTGCTGTAAAAGCTTACAATCTAGACCCCTGTTTTCTTACAAGCATTTTCTAAATGAGACTATACAAAATTACTCTTTTGTTTCTGGCTTATTTTACCTCACCAAATGTTTCACAGGTTCATTCACAATGTTGCATGCCTAACAGCTTTGTTCCATTTTGTAGCAGCACAATATTTGATCATATGTATACACCAATGTTTACCAATCTACTCCTCAGTCAGTGCATCCTTCCACCACCTCCATTCATTAGGCCTCATGTAAAATGTCCAAAGTCAAAAGTCCGTCACACTTTCAATTTTAGATCATTTCATTTTTCCCAAGAGAAAGATAAACAATAAACGTAACCTCACCAAATGGAAAATCTAAACCCTCCCTTAACTCTTGTCCCTACCCCCATTATTTACCCCTGGGGCTCTATTGATGTTTTCCTGTTAAACATTGCCCATGGAATGCAATAACAGTTTTACCCTATTCCCTAAACTTATACACTCTTTGTACAAGATTCATACCTTTGCAGTAGTTAATGCAAGAAATTATTTATATTTGTAGTGTTAATCAGTGGGATACAAGGGTCTATACAACCCTTTCAATCATGTTTACATTCAATATAATAATTTGCTTATAGACCCACTAGTGAACCACCTTCACATCTATATATTCCCTTACATTTCAGTTCAACCGTATTAGCTAACCATCTACCCATCTTTACCTTCCAGGTATCTCCAAGTCCCCTTATTCTGTATTATAAACCTCTGATTTTATCTTTACCATGGTCATAAAAGTATAATGCAATAATACAGTATCTATCCTTTTGTTTCTGGCTTTTTCACTCAGCATTGTGTCTTCATCTTATCATGTACTTCAGGATGTCATTTCATCTTACATTTACATAATGTTCCATCATCTGTAAATACCATATTTTGTTAATATACTCATCTTTTGATGGGAACTTGAATTGTTTCATCTTTTGGTGATTAAAAATAATATGAACATCAGTGTGCAAATATCTGTTTTTGTCACTGCTTTCAGATCTTCTGGGTATATACCAAGTAGCACTATTGCTGGGTCTTAGGACAACTTGATATTTAGTTTCCTAAGGAACTGCCAAATAGTTTTCCATAGCGGCTGCACCATTATACGTTTCCACCACCAGTGTATAAGTGTCCCAGTTTCTCCACATCCTCTACAGCATTTGTAGTTTCATTTGTTTAATAGTAACCATTCTTATAGGTGTGTATGGCATCTCATTTTAGCCTTGATCTGCATTTCCCTTATGGCTAATGAAAATGAGCATCTCTTCATGTGCTTTTTAGCCATCTGTATTTGCTCTTCAGAAAAAATGTTTATTCATATCTTTAGCCCATTTTATAGTTTTTTTTCTTTTGTTGTTGAGTTGTATCATTTCTTTTTTGTATACAGGGTATCAAATCTTTGTTCGATATGTGATTTCCAAATATTTTCTCCCATTGAGTTTGCTGCCTCTTCAACTTTTTGATAAAGTCTTTTGAGGAACAAAAGTATGTGAATTTGAGGCGTTTCCATTTTTTTCTTTTGTTACTTATGATTTGGGTGTAAAGTTTACCAAGCTACCTCATATTACTAGGTCTTGAAGATGTTTCCCTACATTTTCTTCTAGGAGATTTATGCCACTAGTTCTTATATTTAGATGTTCTATGCATGTGCCAGTTTGAATCTGTGGTGTATCCCAGAAAATCCATATCTTTTAATCTCATTCAATATTGCTGGGGGAAATTTGATTAGATTATCTTCATGGAGATGTGACCTGCCCTATTGTGGATATTAATCTTTGATTAGAAGGAGAAGTGACTCCACTCATTCCAGGTGGGCCTTGATTAGTTTACTGGAATCCTTTGGGAGAGAACCATTTTGGAAAATGTTGCAGAGTTACGAGAAGCACATAGCCCACACAGCCAAAGACTTTTGGAGAAGAAGAAGGAATACATCCCCTGGGAAGCTTCATGAAACAAGAAACCTGGAGAGAAAGGTAGCAGATGTTTCCATGTTCACCATGTTGAGTCCTTCCAGTTGACAGAGAAACCCCAAACATCATTGGCCTTCTCGAATCAAAATATCTTTCCCTGGATGGTTTAGATTGGACATTTCTATATCCTTGCTTTAATTGGGGGCAATTTCATGACATTAGAACTGTAAAGGTGCAACTGAATAAATTCCCCTTTTTAAAAGCTTTTCCATTTCTGATATATCACATTCCGGCAGCTAGCAAACTAGAATAATGCAATTTATGTTAATTTTTGTTAGGGGTATTAGGTAAAGGTCCTCTTTCATTCTTTTGGCTATTGTTATCTGTTCTAGCTTGCTAGCTGCCAGAAAGCAACACTCCAGAGATGTTTCAATAAAAGGGGACTTATTTAGTTAATTCATTGTTCTTCAGAGGAAAGGCAGCTAACTTTCAACTGAGGTTCTTTCTTATGTGTGAAAGCACAGGGCGATCTCTGCTTGCCTTCTCTCCAGGTCTCTGGGTTCCAACAACTTCCCCCGGGGTGATTCCCTTCTTCATCTCCAAAGGCCTGGGCTGAGCTGCGAGTGCTGAGATGAGGCATACTGAGCTGCTTGGGCTATGCTACATTGAGCTTTCTCATTTATGCACCAACCAATTAAATCAAACATCATTCATTGAAGTAGGCACGCCTTTTAGCCAACTGCAGATGTAATCAGGAATAGATGAGGCTCACATGCCATTGACTCATGTCCACAGCAATAGAACTAGGCACCTTTACCTAGCCAAATTGACATCTGAGTCTAACAACCATATTATCCCATGCCCATTTCCTGAAAAGACTATTTTTTCCCAGTTCAGTGGATTTGGGAACCTTGTCAAAGATCAGTTGACCATAGATTTGGTCATCTATTTCTCCACTCTTGATTCAATTCCATTGGTCAATATTTCTATCTTTGTGCCAATACCATGCTATTTTGACCACTGTGGCTTTATAACGAGTTTTAAGTCAGGAAGTGTAAATCCTCCCACTTTATTCTTTTTTTTAGGATGCTTTTAGCTATTTAGGGTCTCTTTCTCTTCCAGATAAATTTGGTAACTAGTTTTTCCAAGTCGTCAAGGTAGGCTGTTTGAATTTTTATTGTACTGGATTGAATTTTTAGATCAATTTGGGTAGAATTAACATTTTAAGTATATTTAACCTTCCTACCCATGAGCAGGGAATATATTTCCACCTATTTAGATCTTCTTCAATTTTCTTAGCAATGTTATGTATTTTTCTGTGTACAAATTCTTTGCATTCTAGTTAAGTTCATTTTAAGCATGCAATTCTTTTAGTTGCTATTCTGAATGGAATTTTTTCCTTACCTGACTCCTTGATTAGGTCATTGCTTGTATAGAAATGTTACTGATTTTTGCACATTGATCTTATATCCTTCACCTTGCTGAATTTTTGTTTATTTGCTTAAGTAACTTTGATGTAGATTTCTCAGGATTTTCCAAGTACAGTTATCATGTCATCTGTAAATAATGAAAGTTTTGCTTCTTCCTTCCCAACTTGCATGCCTTTTATTTCTTTGCCTGCCTGATTGCTCTTGCTACAACTTCTAATACAAGGTTGAATAGTAGTGGTAACAGTGGGCATCCTTGCATCATTCCTGATCTCAGGAAGAAGCTTTCAGTCTCTCTCCATTGAGAATGATGTTGGTTATCAGCTTTCATATATGTCCTTTATCATATTGAGGAAGTTATCTTTGATTCCTAACTTTTGAACTGCTTTTATTAGAAAACAATGTTGAATTTTGTTGACTGCTTTTTCAGCATCAATTGAGATGATCATGTGATTTTTCCCTTTTGATTTGTTAATGTGCTATATTACATTAATTGATTTTCTTGTATTAAACCATCCTAGCATTTCTGGTATAAAGCCAGAATGCAACATACCAGAGACTGATTGGCTTTTAATAAAAGGAGATTTATTTTGTTAGTTCTACAGAGGAAAGTAATTTTAATGTGTTGTTGGGATTTATTTACTAGTATTTTGTTGAAAATGCTTTCATTTATGCTCATTAGGCTGATTGACCTGTAGTTTTCCTTTCTTATAGCATCTTTACCTGGTTTTGATATTAAAGTGATGTTAGCTTCATAAAATGAATGAGGTAGTTTCCTTTTTAGTCAATTTTTAAGAAAAGTTTGAGCAGGATTTGTGTCAGTTCTTTTTAGAATCTTTTGTAAAATTCTCCTGTGAAGCCATCTGGCCCTGGACTTTTCTTTGTAGGAAGATTTTTGATCAGTGATTGAATTTCTTTACTTGTGATTGGTTTGTTGAGATCTTCTATTTCTTCCTGAGTCAGTGTAAGTTATTTGTATGTCTGCAGGAATTTGTCCATTTCATTTCAGTTGTCTAGTTTGTTGGTGTATAGTTGTTCAAAATATCCTCTTATGATTTCTTCAGGGTCTGTGGTAATGACCCTCTTTCATTTTTTATTTTGTTTATTTGCATCTTCCCTCTCTCTTTGTCAGCCTTGTTAGTGGTTCATCGATTTTGTTGATTTTCTCAAAGAACCAACTTTTTGTTTTATTGTTTCTTTCTCTTGTTCTTTTGTTCTCCCACTCATTTAACTCTGCTTTATTATTTGTTATGTCTCTTCTTTTATTTACTTTGAGGTTAGTTTGCTGTTTTCCCTCAAGTTCTCCAAGTAAGCAGTTAAGTCCTCAATTTTTGTTCTTTTTTTTGTTTTTATCTTTGGATAATACTTCTTAATCCATTTTTCCAATCTGTATCTTTTAATTGGTAAGTTTAGTCTTTTAACATTCAAAGTTATTTCTATAAAGGCATTTCTTGAACCTACCATCTTATCATCTGGATTTTATTTCTCAGGTCTGAATATTATTTTCCCTTTTTCTCTTTTCATCCTTTAAGTTACTCTTACTGATGCTCATCAATTCTGTGCCCTCTCCCAGGGAGGGAAGACTTCCTCTTCTGTCTTTTTTTTTAGCTAGGAGAACTTTCTTTAGTATTTCTTGTAGGGGCAGTGTTCTAGTTTGCTAGCTGCCAGAATGCAACACACCAGAGATGTATTGATTTTTAATAAAAGGGGATTTATTTTGTTAGTTCTTCAGAGGAAAGGCAGCTAACTTTCATCTGAGGTTCTTTCTTACATGGGAAGGCTCAGGGTAATCTCTGATGGCCTTCTCTCCAGGCCTCTGGGTTCCAGCAACTTTCCCCGGGGTGATTCTTTTCTGCATCTCCAAAGGCCTGGGATGAACTGTAATTGCTGAGATCAGGTATGCTAAACTGCTTGGGCTGTGCTACTTTGTTTTCTCTCATTTAAGCACCAGTCACATGTCATTCATTGCAGCAGGCATGCCTCCTAGCCAACTGCAGATGTAATTAGCAACAGTGAGGTTCACATATCATTGGCTCATGTCTGCAGCAACAAAACTAGGTGCCTTCACCTGGCCAAGTTGACAACTGAATCTAACTACCACAGACAGTGTCTTGTTGATAAATTCTTTCAGCATTTTTTGTCTGTGAAATTTTTAATCTTTCTCTCAATCTTGAAGGACAATTTGACTGGGTACAGTATTCTTGGATAGATATCTTTCTCTGTCAGGATCTTAGATATATGATATTATCACCTTTTTGCCTTCATAGTGCCAGTTTAGTCTGAACTCAGTCTCATGTGATTTCCCTTGTATGTAGCAGATTGTTTTTCTCTTGCCACTTTCATGATTTTCTGCTTCTATTCAACATTTCACAGACTCATTAGTATGTGCCTTTGTGAAGGCCTATTTGGATTTATTCTATTTGCAGTTTGTTGGACTTCTTTGGTTTGCATATTTAAGTCCTTTATAAGGGTTGGAAAGTTTTCTCTCATTATGTCCTCAAGTAATCTTCCTAGCCCTTTACTCTTCTCTTTTCCTTCTGGCACAACAATAACTCTTAAATTTATGTTCTTTGTTTTGTCCATCATGTCCCTGAGATCCAGTTCAAAGTTTTCCATATTTTTTTTTGCCATTTGATGTTTTGTGTGTTCAAAATCAGCTGTCCTGTTCTCTAATTCACTTATTGTTTCTCCTGCTTCTTCAAATCTCTTTTTGTGTATCTCTACTATGTTTTTTTATTTGGTCTGCAGCATCTTTAATCTCAGTCATATCTGCTATTTTTTCATTTCTTCTTTCAAATTCTTCTTTATATTCTTCTAGTGTCTTCTTGATCGCCTTTAAATCATTAGCCATCCCACTGATTATACTTAGTAGAGTTAACATTTTTGGCTAGTTGTTCCAAAGTCTCTCTCCTATGGTGTTTTAATTCGGTCATTAGGCTGGGCTGTATCTGTCTGCATCTTGATATGCTTAGTGATCTTCTGCTATCTTGGAGGCATGTAAATACCTTGGTAGGGTTACTTTGGAAATTGATTTTTTTCAGTAGTCTAAAGCTTTGGATTTGTTGGATGGATGTGTTGTAGGATGCAGGACTTGGGGTTGTGCACAACAGTGTGATTGTGAGCTGCATCGTAGGTATAGAAACAGGTTGGGGATGCTATGCTGTTGTCTGTGAACATGGTGTTTGGGGCATGGGGCTGTGGAAGTGCAGTGTGGGGACTGTGGGGATGTGGTTCAGCTCAGGCATGCCTTGAAGCATAGGAGCATGGTGTGGTTAGTGGACACATAGATAGGACATTGTGTGATGTGAATGGGGAAGCTATGCAGATGCATGGGTGCTGGTGTGCAAGCAGGATGTGGGTGGGCATGCAGAGTGTAGAGGCCATGGGTATCAGGGTGTAGGATAGGTGTCACAGAGCTAGGAGCATGGGGGGAGGGGCAGGTGTGTCCTTACATGGGGGGAGGGGGAAGGTGTGTCCTTACATGTCCTTACATTTGGGGCAGGAGGCCTGGGATGTGGATGTAGGAGTGTATAGGGGTGTGACACAGGTCACAGGGGTTGCAGAACATGGGTCAGGGACAGGTGATGTCAGGTGGGTGGGGCCCTGGCACAAGTGCACAGGTGCAGGGGGTTGGAGCAGGTGTGCATGTGTGTGCAGGGCGGGGGTTATGTAACACAGATGTGCATTTGAGCACTGTCTGGTGTGGGAGAAGGGTGCTTGTGTTGGGGGTTAAGGCAAAGGTGACATGTGTAGGGCAGTAGGTTGAAATCAAGAGGTCAGTGTATGAATGTGTGATGCCTGGTGGCAGGATATTTGATTACACAGGAGCATGGGTGTGGTGGGCAGGGCCCTGGTGTGCACTGGTCTAGGGAGCAGGGCCCTTGTGTACACTGGTCTGAGGCAGTGGGGCCCTTGTGTGCACATGTGCAGAGCTCAGAGTTGATGGGCTGGGGTTGCATTGCTTGGGTTTGGGGTGGGTGTAGCTGGGATGCACACATCAGTACTTTCCCAGAGCTGGGTTGCATGATGAGGGCACACACATCTGTGTGCATGGATCTGGGAGTATCTTAGGCTGAGGTACATGTGCAGAGAGCTTGAGGGGGCATGATCAGGTTGCATGATGGTAGAGGCTGAGGGTGGGTGTAATTTGGATATGAAATTAAGCACCTGCAACCTTTATGTGCTGGTAACCATCTGCAGGGAATGGGGAGGGAGAGGGGATTGAGGGGCTGGGCATGGGTGGGCAGGTCTTTGGAGAAGTGAGACTGTACTTGTGTGGGAGAGGTAGGTTGGGCTGGGGCAGGTTTCTGCAGGCTCAGGGTGGGGATGTGGGGTGGGGATACATGTGACAAATCAGGGTGGGGGTGGCTGGAGTGCTGCATATGGGGTGTGAGGGTGACAGGGCTCAGGAGTGTCAGGTGTGGGGTATGCCATGGGTCATGGGGCAGAGGCGGTGTGCTTGAGGGTAGCAACAGGGAGCACAGCTTGGTCTACTTCTTAGTCCCTCTCTCCCCATCATGCACTTTTGAGGGATTCTGACTTCCTTTTGGAAAGGGATGCATTAGACTGTTTACAGTAGCTGGTTGGTCTCCAGTTTTCTGCATCTCAGTTCTTCAAGTTTTGTAACCAGGGCTTCCCCACATTGTGTAGAATACACTCCCAGGTCACTTGCACTCTGGTATCACCTCCTCAGTCACCTTCCTGTCCTTTTTCTAGCTGTTCCTCCACTTTCATGAAACTTTGAGTACCTGTTTGCCTCATAGGATTCATGATGTATACCTTCTTAAGTCATGGAAGTTAGATTAAAAATAAGCATTACTAAACAGGATCATTTAAATCACAAATAAACCACTGTCTTATGCAGAAACCAATAGCTCCCAGATATTTCCACATTCCTAGTACATAAATACACCCCAATGAAAAGTCCTCCTGGTGAAACTATCACATGCATCAGCATCCACCTTATACAGCAAGTAGGCACCCAAAAGAGTTGGAGCAATTAGTCATTTAGAGTCAACATACTGTGCATGCATAATACAAAATGTTGAAAGAAATGAAAAGGGAAGTAAATCAATAATTACAGAATTTTAAAAATGCAGACATTTTATAAACATACAAATGGAGATTACATAAATATTTACTATAATCATTGAAATTAAACATGGTCGAGGAAGAAAAAAATGCGATCATAGAAAAAGATCAGAAAATATTACACAAACTGCAATACGTAATCTAAAGTGATGCGAGTTTTAAAGCAGTTAAGGGACATCAACGTTATAAACTAAAATCATGGTATTCTCTTAGCAGTAGTTCAGAAGAGAAGAGGAAAGGGGCCTTAATTTATCAGGATTCTTCCTACAAGTACCACTCTTAGTTGGCTTAATCAACAAGAACTTATTTCCTCATGTTTTTGGAAGCTATATGCCCAAAATTAAAGTGTTGGCAGGATTACATTTTCTCTGAAGACTTTAGACTTATGGTTGCGGATTACCAGCATTCCAGTACTCAATTTCTACCTTTGTCACATGGATACCTTTCTCCCTGTCTGTCTCCTCCTGTGTCCAAATTTCCTCTGCATAAAAGGCTTCCATTCATATTGCATTAAATCCACACAGATCTAGTTTAGCAACACTTTAAGTAATAGGATCTTTGAAGGTGCTATTTACAAATTAGTTCTCATTCACAGAACCAAGATTAAGACATGAACATGATTTCGTGCTGGACCTGTTTCATTCCATAAAAAAGGGGGAATAATGTAAAGCAAATGCAACTTTTTTCTGTAGAAATGAATACAAAATAAATTTTTAAGAGTTATAGTAAACACAATATAAGATTGATTATACATGTCGGATAAACCAATATTTTGATATTTATAAAATAAATATATAATCTATTCTTATTGTATCTTTTGGATTATTTTTATGGTAGATATTTCTGATCTATATTATGCTTTATTGCCATACCTTTATAAATTAATTATTTTTATTTCAAAGTTATGCACTTTTTGACGTTCATCCGTATGGTACAATATGCCAGAACTTTATTTTGATGCCTTAACAGCATAAGTTGAAAACATTATGTTGAGTGAAATAAGCCAGAAACAAAAGAACTAATATTGTGTGGTTCCACTGATATGAAATATCTAGAATAAGAAATTCATAGAGATGGATATTAGGTTAAAGTAACCAGGATCCAGGAAATCATGAAAGGTATCTGAAGCACCTACAATTTTATTGGTGTTTTCTATTATTGTTGATTGACTCCTAACAAAGTAAAATTTACTTTATTTTTGTGAACAGTTCCATGAGTATTCACCATCAAATTCAGGATATAAAAAATTTCATTGTTCCAAATTATCCCTTCATAGTGCTACATGAGAATAGTCAAACTCTCATCATCTCCTACCTCCAGTAATGATTAATTATTTTTATCCTCTCCAGCAAGTCATATAGAGTATCATATTGTATACAAGATAAAGAATTCTTTGTTGGCAAATCTTCTCTTTCAGTAACTTAAATGTATCATCCCACCACTTTCTCACCTCCATTCTTTTTGCTGAGAGATCCACACTTAATCTTATCAACTCTTATCAAGATTTCCTTTTATGTCATAGATCACTTTTCTCTTGTTGCTTTCAGAACTCTTTTTGTCTTTGGCATTTGACAATTTGATTAAAAAGTGCCTTAGTATAGGTCTATTTGAACCTATTCTATGTGGGGTATGCTGCTTTTCTCGGATTTGCAATTTTATGTCTTTCATAAGAGTTGGGAAATTTTCATTTATGTTTACCTCCATTATTATTTCTGCCTATTGTCCCCTCTCTTTTCTTTTGGGACACCCATAACATATATATTTATGCATTTGTTTTCATTTGGTTCCCTGAGACCCTGCTCAAATTCTTCAATTTTTTCCCCTATTTGTTCTTTTGTGTGTAGAATTTCAGATGTCTTGTCTTCTAATTCACTAATCCTTTCTTTTGCCTCTTCAAATCTGCTGTTGTATGTCTCCATCTTGTTTTTAATCTCTTCTATTTTTGTGTCCTTCATTCCCATAAGTTCTGTCATTTATTCTTTCAAGCTTTCAAGTTCTTCTGTGTATTTTCATGTCCTTCATATCATTTTCAATATTTTCCTTCAACTCAATAAATTGATTTAGAAGACTTGTTTTAACATCATTAATTAATTGTTTCAAATCCTTCATCTCAATTGAGGTCTCTGTTCCTTTTGTTGGGCCAGATTTTTGTTCTTCCTGGTTTGAGTCATAATTTTTTGCTGATATTGAGACAGCTGATTTCCTTGCTGAGTTTATTCTAGAGGTAATTTATCTCCTCTCCCTAGGTTTATTTTGATAGTCAGATTTGTTCTCTGTTAGTCACTCTCACTGGCAAGCTGTCAGATTTGTTCTGCCCCCCCCCCCCCCCAGTTTCTATCCCAAACCAGACACCTACAGCAAGGATGGGAGTAGGCACTGGTCACCTCACCAATGTCTCTGTTTGTGAGTAAAACAAGTCTGATGTCTCCCTGGGGTGTTCTGTTTACTACCACCCTGCAAGGCCAGGTTTTTCTAAGGGCTCTGCTCTAACAGTTGGGTAGTCTGTTTCTCAGCCAAAACAGGGGTGGCTAATTTCTGAAAAAAACATTTCAATTTTCTTGCACTTTCTTTTCTGTCCAGAAGATGGTGTTACTTGATACCTTAATCATCCTTAGAGTCCTGTGCCTTTGGAGCACAAGCTGTGCTTCAGCAGATCAGGTTGACTGCAGGGTTCTTGGTCCCTCTCTTGCTGGCCAAAATTTGCTTACTCAGGGTCTGTGTCCCACCTTATCTATGGTGGAGGACATCCCAGCTGTCCCAGTCTTTATCCTCGCCCAGGCAGGGATAAGGTCTATTATAAGACTTTGAGACTTTTGGATCGAAGGCACGTGCGTACTTAGCCCGTCTGTCTCTCATTGACCTGGGCCTTGAAATTCTCTCCCCCATCTCCCAAGTCTCAAAAGATGAGGGTCTGTTCGACTGCTGTGAGAGAATACATATTCTGGGTCCCCATTGGGAGAGGTTCCTGCTGCTGTTTCTTTGCCTGTCCTGCATTTTGAGACCATTGAGGGGAGGGGAGAGAACTGGCCATTCCAGGACAGAAATTTCCTACCTGATAATCTTTTGATTCAGACTGGAATTCGTAGGATCCCTCTCCAGTGCATATCCTCTTCAAGATTTCTGAACAACCCAGAATTGATCTTTTTAAACTCTGAATCTCTGTGAGATTTTGAGTAGCTGTTTACATTGCCATGTTGATGACATCACAAAATTGTTTATTCATTCTGTATTTGAGATTTATTCAAGTCATTGCTCATACAAACAGATCATTCTTTCAGTTGGTGTGTGGTGTTTAGTCATGGGAAAGAACAGCATTTTGTTTATCAATAAACAAAAGAATTATTATGTGTTCGTTACAGATCATTGTTGTTTTATAATCATACACAGCCAAGAATGAATCCTATTTATAAATAAGGTCACATTCACAGAACCGGGTATTGGGATTTTAATGTATCTTTTGGGGGGCACAACTTTACCCACATCATTGGTTTTCAAACATGCTAGACAACCCACCTGAGCAATTTAACAATGAATAGTGCCTTTGGCCTGGATATTTTACTCCATAATCCTTCCTTTCTCTAGATCTTGTTTCTGATATCATTTTCTCAGTGAGCTCATTCTTGGATGATATTTTAATCCCACATTTATCATCCCTCATCCTTGTTTTATTTATTTTTTTCCATTGGCACTTTCTTACATCTAGAATGCTTTAAAATTCTATTAATTACTATGCATATTTTTCTATCCCATTAGAATGCAAAATCTTAGAAAAGGAATTTATGTATTTTTTCATAGTCATACCTGCAATGATTAGTACATTTCCTCATACATAGTTGGTCCTCAGTAAATATCTGTGGACTCAGCAAAAGAATGGATAAAGTCATTTGTGGGAGGTATGCCTTTTGTGCAGATCAAAAACTCCTGTGACCATTTCAACAGCAAAAGATGTTTATGGCCAGGGTCAAGGCAGTGGAGGAAGCTGTGACCACAACAGGGAATGTGTCAGCTGTCCAGACAGTGACAGACTGGAAAAGCATCAGGGCCAGGTGAAGCAGTTGCACCTGGTTGGCTGGAGTGGACCTGCAGGAGCTGGGCTGACTAGCAAGGACTTGGGGATATTAAACAACAGAGAGCTGCTGCCTTCTCCCAGATGTTAACACTGATAGCTGAGGTCAACAAGTGATGGGTAGCTTTTGTGCATGTGGTGAAAGGAAAAATGAACTGGTTACTAACAGCACCGGCTGTCATACCTTGGAAGGAGTTTTTGCCAGGAGCAGGAGTCTGGAACAATGGAGCTTTCTTTCAGCTGCTATAGAGGGAAAAAGGGACAACGTATCTTTATTTGCCTGACTACTGCAATCAATCCTCAAGGAGCACATCTTTCTTTGATAGCAGCCCTTCTATAGTTTCTCCCCACCTGGACACTGAGTATAGAAGGAACCAGCACCAGCGTCCAAAGGCCTTTCATCTCAGCCACCATTAAATTCATTGACTGTTTCTTGGCTTTGTGGATAAACCTAACAGTGAGTAATTTTTCTAACTTTTCAGTGCCTTCTTAGGTGTTTTGTTTCTGAGGGTACTTTGATCAGTTCATTTAGCTAAAACAGATTTTACCTACCACTGTAGAATGTCTGCGCCACAATTTCTGAGATGGCATTCAAAATTCCTCTGGATTATGGGGGAATCTTTCCTAATGAGATTTTTCTGGAAAGACTTAATTGAACATTGATTTATTGGATAGGTAATCTAAGATTGCAGGATAAGACACTCAGAGTATTGTTACCCCCCACAGAACTGTTAAAAAAAAAAAGTAGTGTAAACTAGCAGAGCCATCTTCTTCAAAATTTACATGGTTGCAATAACCACAAAAGGGCCAAATAAAAAAAATGCTTATAGTAGAAAATTTCATTATGCCATTGCTGATCCTTCCCTCACCTGCACACCAAGCCAGCCTGCATTCCACTGAGGGTCCCTGATCCTCCTCTGGAGGGAGCACAGGAAATGCTATGTTGCTATGTGCAGGCTGGAGTACCTGTGTGTGCCATTGTATCTACCCAGTGGTAGCAGGAAAGATTGAACCAGGAAATTCCTCTCAGTCTCAGCCTCTTGGAACTTGCCTTGTAGACAGAAAAAACTTGTTCACAGCAAAAGCAGTGTAAGAAACCACTCAGTCAAAATGGCCTGGGGCAGGGCAGTGCAACTGTGGCTCAGTGGCAGAATTCTCACCTGCCATGCAGTAGATTTAGGTTAAATTTTCAGAGCCTGTCCATGCCAAAAAAAAAAAAAAAAAAAAAAAGAAGAATTTTTAAATTGCCTGAGACAAATGATTATCTGTCATAACCCCTACAATATAGCCTACGGGAGGTTCAGTCTCTATCATAGGGAGAAGGGGTGTTTGAATTTTTGTAAATACAGGAATTCAAAAGGCCACTGACAAGGACAAGTTTAGACAGGATCCAAGTAGACGATGGGGAGGACACTGCCTTTCACATTCACCTTGGGCTGGACTTGACAGGAGTGCCAAACTCTGAAGGAGGCACCAGCTAAAACAAACAAAAATAAATCACAAAGACTGTGAAAGGTGTTTTTTTGGTTTGCTTTGCTTGTTTTTGTTAGCTCCTAGAACTCAAGGAAAACTCTACCCTATCATTCACTGGATACAAACCAAAGGAACAGAAAAAGTTCAGGTATAAAATCTGAGGGGTAACACATCAAAATATTCAAGTGTGCAGTGTACAAAAAATTACAAGACAGAAAATAAAACAGGAAATGATGGCTCATCCAAAGTAATACGACAAAAGTTCAGAAACTAACAATAATGAATACCAGACTTTAGATATTGTAGATAAAGACTTTGAAACATGATCCTCATTATGCTCAAGTAGATACAAAAAAATACAGAGAAAATACTAAAGGATATCAGAAAAGCAATGGATGAACAAGAGAAGAATCTCAGAACAGAGAGAGAAATTTATAAAAGGAAACAAAGAGAAATACTGGGCCACAATAACTGAAATGGAAAATTCCCTAGAAATAATTTAACTCACCAAAAATTCCATTAGTCATATAGCAAAATGTATCAAATTTCTACATAAAGGATACAATTTAAAGGATTAATCTAGTTCTCGTTAGCAATGATTAATTAACGATATAAACATTGTCAAAATACAGAAAAAAAGCATTAAAATAACAAAAAATATGTTACAAATGACCATAACTAAAATACGCTTTCACAGCTCTGTAGAGAAAAATTACAATGTAAGAAATGGGATGCAATTGTCTGATAAAAAGATATAATATGTTTATATTTGGAAAAAAATCAATTTTGTAAAGCTACTGGATCTCCACAAAACTATATATAAATTCGATGTAATTCAGTTTATTAAAAATTCTAACAGCTTCTGAAATCTAACCCATCCAACACAAGAAACCAGTTATCCTGTAGAAGCGGTTGAGTCCAGGAATGGGTGCGGGAAATACAAGATACTCCTGAAGTATCTTATGTTACCAGAATGTGAAAACATAAAATAATGAAGAAAAGATGGGATATTGAGTAATGTCTAAAGGGCAAAACAGACACTATGAAAGAGTTCTCTATGGCCAATATGGGAACAACAAAATAAATAATATAAAAATGATAGCATTTGACTATAACACAAAGAATAAAATAAAATGAGTTGATACTGATATGAACAAAGAGCTAAATAAGCAAAAAAATGGAACAATTCTCTCTTTCAGAAGAATTTCAATAGAAAAATGAGGAAGGAATGAGGGAATACTACACAGTGCTAATTTCCATAAGTAAGCTGCACCAATGGATGAAAAAACATTTGGCAAAAATTGAAGCAGAAACAGGACATTTGCAGAGTCCCAAAGTGAAACCTGTGTTAAAAAATTTAGTAATTACAAAGGGAAAAAAGTAATTTTTCAGTGAAGAATCCTTGCAGACAACATATCATCAAAATGATCAAGGTTAAAATTATTGTCATAAGTCATACTGATATCACATACTCATTAATATGTTCAAGGAGGAGAGCACATCACTTTTCTGTTGCCCTCCCCAATAATACATTACCTCAACAAATTATGAGAAAAACGTCAGAAAAACACAATATGAAGAGCACTCTAAAAAATTACTAATGAGTACTCTCACAAACATATCTAGATCATACACAACTAAGAAAGACAAAAACTGTCAAGCTAGAGGAGACACGAGAGACATAATACAATGCACTTATATATCCCTGAATGGGATTCAGGAGCATGAAAGTACAGCTGGGGGGCAAAAAACTGGTAGAATTTTAACTAAGTGTGTAGCTCAGTTAATAGTATGGTAACAATGTTACTTTTTTAGTCTGTATCATTTTCTATGATTATGTAAGAAATTAACATAAAGGGAAGCTTATGAAAGGCATGTGGAGACAAATTTAATTTGAATCTTTTCTGCAGGTCAAAATTTGCCTTAAATATCCAAGGAGCTTATTAAGTCAAACCCAAACACCATATTAGCCAAAATAACTTTGTAGAATATTAAGGACCCAGTGGTGGGATAGCCTGTTTGGAGAACTAACTATTGGATTCTTGTTAAATGGAAAAATTTATGGAAAAAATCCCAACAGCCATTGTAAATAAGTAGCAGAAGGATAATTCATATCCTAAATAGTACTAGAACACTTTGGATCAATAAGGAGAAACATTTAACTCTGTATATCAAACAATGTGCATAAAATTTCACCTACATGTAATTTTAAATGGACAAAAGAAAATCAAATGTGAGAAAATGAAAAAAAAATTATGAACATGTTGGAGTGAAAAGTTCATGAGAATTAATTTAACTACAAGATTTTAAAAATACACATAATATACAATCAATATGGGCATTTAGCTGAAGAATATGCCCATAATTGACAAATAATTATAAATAAATAAGAAAATATCAAAAACTTGATAGGAAAATTGTGACTACACACAAATGAATAAGAAAAATAGGCAAGAGTTGTCAAGGCACAATTCAAAGAAATGAAAACTCAAGTGTCAATGTGCTGGTTTGAAAGGATTTATGTACCCTAGAAAAGCCATCTTTTAATCCTTACACAATTTTGTAAAGGCAGCATTTCTTCTAACCCCTATTCAGTACTATAGGTTGGAAACCTAATTAGGTTATGTCCATGGAGCTGTGACTCACCTAATTGTGGGTATTAAACTTGATTAGATGGAGACGTGACTCCACCCATTCCAGGTGGGTCTTGATTACTTTACTGTAATCCTTTTAAAAAGGAAGCATTTTAGAAAAGGCTTGAGATCTGAGACAGCCACCAGAATGACAAAGCATAGAACCCCCACTGCCAGAGACCTTTGGAGATGAAGAAGGAACTCCTCCCCAAGACACCTTCATGGAATGGGAAGGCTGGAGGGAAGGCTAGCTGATGCCACCACATTCACCACTGCGTTTCCAGATGAGAGAGAAATCCTGAACTTCATTGGCCTTTCTTGAGTGAAGGTAACCTCTTGTTCTGGGGCATTCTTGGAGCCTAAGCAACCCCTTCTATTGGTCACAGCTGCTGCGGCCAATATGGGGTGTGTTAGAATGAAACGGGGTTTGGACTTCTTAAAAGGGGTGCACAGGGAAGAGTGTAAGAACAGAAAAGGGGCCCTGAAACCAGGCGCACAGACAGCAACGTCTGTACCCCCATGGGTGTGGGGACGCATTAAGCCCAGGGTTTGGCCAAGTGGGACATGAACCTTGTCCAGGAGAACATGTGTATGTGTTTGTGGGTGGAAATGGCCACGGGAACAGAAACCAAAGGAAAACTGCTCCCTCTTTGGCTGCCCACAGGCCCACAGTGGCTGGTAAGCCCTGAAGGGTGTGTTGGTGAGGGCTGGGGTTGGAGTGGTGGTGCCTTCGGGAAGGGACAGAGGTGGTGGGCATGGAGCGAGGCTGTCCATTCTCCAGACACTGCTCCTCGTGCAGAGAGAGGAAGCAGTGTGGTCATTGCTCTTCTCAGAAAACTCCTGCCAGGTGCCCTCTTCATCTTCCTTCTCCATTTTTTTGAAGGAAGGTGAGGGCCTGCCCTTTGGTTTCCTCCCTTTGGGTTGGCTGCGAGGTCTGATCTGGTGTTGGTTCTCACTTCTCAGTGCTGTCCTTTTCCTACTTGGAGGCCAAGAGCTGGCTGGACTTCGAGCTCAATTTGCTCATCTTCCCTTCTCTACAGAGCAGAGGGAAGAGCGGTGGCTGCGGGATGTGCGAGCTCCGCTACCAACTTGCAGTGAATGCTCGGGGCTGCCTGAAGTGTCAGCGCTGGGCGCACGGGACACGCCTGGCTCTGCTATGGCGCCTGGCAGCCAATGCGAATGCCTCGGATTCCCGAAATAGCTAGGGCTTGGATACCCGGTAAGAAAAAGAACATCCACAGTGCAAGGGAACTGAAAGAGTGTAAGAATATTTTAAAGAAATGTTAGAGTATTTGTCAAATGTTATTGAAACTTTTTTTTCATTAGCAGTGTTAGTGGTAGTAGTAGAATACTTAAAACCATCTGGATTGTTTTAGTCTTGAGTATTTTTATATCAAAGTATTACATGAAAAATTTAGAGTGTAGAAAATGAGTTAAGTTGTGTAAGTTTTCCCGTATTTCAAATTTTCTATAGTAATGTACAAGTGTTAATGACTTTTTTATTCAAACTTTTGACTTTCATCATTTCCCTGACTTTGCTAAATAATATTAATTATTCTAGAGAGTGCAAGGGTAGCTCAGTAGTAAAATTCCATCCTGACATGTGGAAACCCAGGATTCGATCCTCAGAGCCTGCACATGCCAAAAAAGAGAGAGAGAGAGAAATATTATTAATCTACTGTTTTTGATTATTTTTATTCAATTTGAAAACCACCAGTTGATTTCCTTCTATGACAGTTGAGGGTTTAGCATATACGGAAATAATTAACTCTACTTCCTCCAATTTTGGGTAATTATGATATTATGTCTGTACATTTATGAAATATTTTTAAATACTGCATGGTTCAGTACATCCACTTTAATAATTTATCTTAATTATTTCCTGCTTGAGCTGATAATTCCTTTGTCCTTTTGCCTTGATCATAAGATTTTTCCTGAGTGTTTTCAGGATTGGTAATGCTAAAATTCTCCTTGTAAACAACATTCAACTTTTGTTTTAATCAAAGTTTGAGTTAAATGTTGAAAAACATAAGCCATTAGGCACAACCTTAGTAATACTGATCAGACAAAAAGTAAAGAATCATGCTACAAATCTTTGTAGCATTAGAAAAAGATATTCTTATGACCAAAGACATGTTGATTATCTTTTCATACCCCCGTCAGTTTCTCAAAAGCATACCAATGATTGGCTGTCTTCATACTGAACTTACAAACTTTCTTTCTTATTTCCTTTCTTCTGAATTTTCTTTCTTCTCTCAATTTTGCCTTTTTTCTCTCCTTCTTTCTTTCCTTCCTGCATTTCTCCCTCTTTCCTTTCCTTCATTTATAAATTTTTCTCTTTCTCCTCCTCCTCCTTCTTTTGATCATCATTAATTTTCAGGTTCACCTTTTTTTAAGTTAAGATTATACATGTTTTCGATTGTGGCAATCGCTGGTGTTTGTGGAAGGCCGGCGGCACTTCCGTCTGTTCATTGTCCATCCATCCGTGTGTCCTGGGAGTGTTTCCAGCCATGCTGTGCACTCGCTGAACCCGATGCCCAGCCCTGGTCCTCGTGGTGAGGATTCTCTCAGGAGTGTGTGACAGATGGTGACACCAAATTAACTAAAAGATTCTTAAAGAGCTCTGTCTGAACTGCTTAAAAATAAATAGGCAACTTCCGGAGAAGATGGCGGCTTAGTAAGACGCGCAGGTCTTAGTTCCTAATCCAGAACAGCTACTAGGGGAGTAGAAACAATACAGAACAGCTCCCGGAGCCACAACAGAGATCAAGAAGACAGCATACCCGATTCTGGAATGGCTGACTGGCTGGGAGAACACGCTCTGGTGAGATCGCCGAGGAGCGCGGGCTTCCCCGGGATGGGGCGGCAAGTGGCCGGAGTCCCTCCCACCTTCCCAGGCCAGCTGGGAGAATTGGACAGGCGGTCCCTTCAAGCCATGGCGGCTGGCGCCCCCCACACGCACAGCCCCCGGACCAGCTGGGAGAATTAGATCAGAGATCCCCAGGCCACAGAGAATGGTGACCGGGGTCCCTTCTAAACACGTGTCTTCCCAGTCCGGCTGGGAACAGTGCATTCCCCTGGGCTGCGGCGGTTGGCGCCCTCCGGCCACGCTTGACGCCCTGGGCCGGCTGGGAGATTCGGATTGGCACTCCTCCAAGCCGCTTCAGCTGGCGAACCTCCCCCACGGCAAGTTTTCCAAAGTTAAAAGACCCAAAGCACCTTTTACTGGTGGGACCCGCAGACAAACAAGTGCCACGAGCGCAACCTACTGGGCAGGATAAGAAAAACAGAACCTAGAGATTTCACAAAAAAATCTTTCAACCTGTTGGGTTCAACACCCAGGGAAATCTGATTAAATGCCCAGACACCAGCAGAAGATAATGGATCATGCTCAGAAAATTGAAAATATGGCCCAGTCAAAGGAACAAACCAATAGTTCAAATGAGATACAGGCACTGAGACAACTAATGCTGAATATACGAACAGAAATGGAAAACCTCTTCAAAAATGAAATCAATAAATTGAGGGAGGACATGAAGAAGACATGGGCTGAACAAAAAGAAGAAATAGAAAAACTGAAAAAACAAATCACAGAACTTATGGAAGTGAAGGACAAAGTAGAAAAGATGGAAAAAACAATGGATACCTACAATGAGAGATTTAAAGAGACAGAAGATAGAATTAGTGATTTGGAGGATGGAACATCTGAATTCCAAAAAGAAACAGAAACTATAGGGAAAAGAATGGAAAAATTTGAACAGGGGATCAGGGAACTGAAGGACAATATGAAGCTCACAAATATACGTGTTGTGGGTGTCCCAGAAGGAGAAGAGAAGGGAAAAGGAGGAGAAAAACTAATGGAAGAAATTATCACTGAAAATTTCCCAACTCTTATGAAAGACCTAAAAATACAGATCCAAGAAGTGCAGCACACCCCAAAGAGAATAGACCTAAATAGGCGTTCTCCAAGACACTTACTAGTTAGAATGTCAGAGGTCAAAGAGAAAGAGAGGATCTTGAAAGCAGCAAGAGAAAAACATCCATCACATACAAGGGAAACCCAATAAGACTATGTGTAGATTTCTCAGCAGAAACCATGGAAGCTAGAAGAGAGTGGGATGGTATATGTAAATTACTAAAAGAGAAAAACTGCCAACCAAGATTTCTATATCCAGCAAAATTGTCCTTCAAAAATGAGGGAGAAATTAAAACATTCTCAGACAAAAAGTCACTGAGAGAATTTGTGACCAAGAGACCAGCTCTGCAAGAAATACTAAAGGGAGCACTAGAGTCAGATACGAAAAGACAGAAGAGAGAGGTATGGAGAAGAGTGTAGAAAGAAGGAAAATCAGATATGATATACATAATACAAAAGGCAAAATGGTAGAGGAAAGTATTACCCAAACAGTAATAACACTAAATGTTAATGGACTGAATTCCCCAATCAAAAGACATAGACTGGCAAAATGGATTAAAAAACAGGATCCTTCTATATGCTGTCTACAGGAAACACATCTTAGACCCAAAGATAAACATAGGTTGAAAGTGAAAGGTTGGGAAAAGATATTTCATGCAAATAACAACAAGAAAAGAGCAGGAGTAGCTATACTAATATCCAACAAATTAGACCTCAAATGTAAAACAGTTAAAAGAGACAAAGAAGGACACTATCTACTAATAAAAGGAACAATTAAACAAGAAGACATAACAATCATAAATATTTATGCACCAAATTGGAATGCCCGTAAATACATGAGGAATACACTGCAAACACTGAAAAGGGAAATAGACACATATACCATAATAGTTGGAGACTTCAATTCACCACTCTCATCAATGGACAGAACATCTAGACAGAGGATCAATAAAGAAATAGAGAATCAGAATATTACTATAAATGAGTTAGGCTTAACAGACATTTATAGGACATTACATCACACAACAGCAGGATACACCTTTTCTCAAGGGCTCATGGATCATTCTCAAAGATAGACCATATGCTGGGTCACAAAGCAAGTCTTAACAAATTTAAAAAGATTGAAATCATACACAACACTTTCTCAGATCATAAAGGAATGAAGTTGGAAATCAATAATAGGCAGAGTGCAGAAATTACACAAATACATGGAGGCTCAACAACACACTCTTAAACAACGAGTGGGTCAAAGAAGAAATTGAAATAGAAATTAGTAAATACCTAGAGGCGAATGAAAATGAAAACACAACATATCAAAACTTATGGGACGCAGCAAAGGCAGTGCTAAGAGGGAAATTTATTGCCCTAAATGCCTATTACAGAAAAGAAGAAAAGGCAAAAATGCAGGAATTAACTGTTCAATTGGAAGAACTGGAGAAAGAACAGCAAACTAATCCCAAAGCAAGCAAAAGGAAAGAAATAACAAAGATTAGAGCAGAAATAAATGAAATTGAAAACATGAAAACAATAGAGAAAATCAATAAGATTGATGGTCCCTTAGCAAGATTGACAAAAAGAAGAAGAGAGAGGATGCAAATAAATAATATCAGAAATGGAAGAGGAGACATAACTACTGACCTCACAGAAATAAAGGAGGTAATAACAGGATACTATGAACAACATTATGCTAATAAATACAACAAATTAGATGAAATGGACGGGTTCCTGGAAAGACATGAACAACCAACTTTGACTCAAGAAGAAATAGACGACCTCAACAAACCAATCACAGGTAAAGAAATTGAATCAGTCATTCAAAAGCTTCCTAAAAAGAAAAGTCCAGGACCAGACGGCTTCACATGTGAATTCTATCAAACATTCCAGAAAGAATTAGTACCAACTCTCCTCAAAATCTTCCAAAAAATAGAAGTTGAAGGAAAACTACCTAATTCATTCTATGAAGTCAACATCACCCTCATACCAAAACCAGGTAAAGATATTACAAAAAAGAAAACTACAGACCAATCTCTCTAATGAATATAGATGCAAAAATCCTCAATAAAATTCTAGCAAATCATATCCAACAACACATTAAAAGAATTATACATCATGACCAAGTAGGATTCATCCCAGGTATGCAAGAATGGTTCAACATAAGAAAATCAATTAATGTAATACACCATATCAACAAATCAAAGCAGAAAAATCACATGATCATCTCAATTGACGCAGAGAAGGCATTTGACAAGATTCAACATCCTTTCCTGTTGAAAACACTTCAAAAGATAGGAATACAAAGGAACTTCCTTAAAATGATAGAGGGAATATATGAAAAACCCACAGCTAATATCATCCTCAATGGGGAAAAATTGACAACTTTCCCCCTAAGATCAGGAACAAGACAAGGATGTCCATTATCACCACTATTATTCAACATCGTGTTGGAGGTTCTAGCCAGAGCAATTAGACAAGAAAAAGAAATACAAGGCATCAAAATTGGAAAGGAAGAAGTAAAACTATCACTGTTTGCAGATGATATGATACTATACGTTGAAAACCCGGAAAAATTCACAACAAAACTACTAGAGCTAATAAATGAGTACAGCAAAGTAGCAGGTTATAAGATCAACATTCAAAAATCTGTAGCATTTCTATACACTAGTAATGAACAAGCGGAGGGGGAAATCAAGAAACGAATCCCATTTACAACTGCAACTAAAAGAATAAAATACCTAGGAATAAATTTAACTAAAGAGACAAAAAACCTATACAAAGAAAACTATAAAAAACTGCTAAGAGAAATCACAGAAGACCTAAATAGATGGAAGGGCATACCGTGTTCATGGATTGGAAGACTAAATATAGTTAAGATGTCAATCCTACCTAAATTGATTTACAGATTCAATGCAATACCAATCAAAATCCCAACAACTTATTTTTAAGAAATAGAAAAACCAATAAGCAAATTTATCTGGAAGGGCAGGGTGCCCCGAATTGCTAAAAACATCTTGAGGAAAAAAAAATGAAGCTGGAGGTCTCACGCTGCCTGACTTTAAGCCATATTATGAAGCCACTGTGGTCAAAACAGCATCGTATTGGCATAAAGATAGATATATAAACCAATGGAATTGAATAGAGTGCTCAGATATAGACCCTCTCATCTATGCACATTTGATCTTTGATAAGGCAGTCAAGTCAACTCACCTGGGACAGAACAGTCTCTTCAATAAATGGTGCCTAGAGAACTGGATATTCATATGCAAAAGAATGAAAGAAGACCCGTATCTCACACCCTATACAAATGTTAACTCAAAATGGATCAAGGATCTAAACATTAGGTATAAGACCATAAAACAGTTAGAGGAAAATGTAGGGAGATATCTTATGAAACTTACAATTGGAGGCAGTTTTATGGACCTTAAACCTAAAGCAAGAGCACTGAAGAAGGAAATAAATAAATGGGAGCTCCTCAAAATTAAACACTTTTGTGCATCAAAGAACTTCATCAAGAGAGTAGAAAGACAGCCTACACAATGGGAGACAGTATTTGGAAACGACATATCAGATAAAGGTCTAGTATCCAGAATTTATAAAGAGATTGTTCAACTCAACAACAAAAAGACAGCCAACCCAATTACAAAATGGGAAAAAGACTTGAACAGACACCTCTCAGAAGAGGAAATACAAATGGCCAAAAGGCACATGAAGAGATGCTCAATGTCCCTGGCCATTAGAGAAATGCAAATCAAAACCACAATGAGATATCATCTCACACCCACCAGAATGGCCATTATCAACAAAATAGAAAATGACAAGTGCTGGAGAGGATGTGGAGAAAGAGGCACACTTATCCACTGTTGGTGGGAATGTCAAATGGTGCAACCACTGTGGAAGGCAGTTTGGTGGTTCCTCAAAATGCTGAATATAGAATTAGCATATGACCCAGCAATACCATTGCTAGGTATCTACTCAAAGGACTTAAGGGCAAAGACACAAACGGACATTTGCATACCAATGTTTATAGCAGCGTTATTTACAATTGCGAAGAGTTGGAAACAGCCAAAATGTCCATCAACAGACGAGTGGCTAAACAAACTGTGGTATATACATACGATGGAATATTATGCAGCTTTAAGACGGAATAAACTTATGAAGCATGTAATAGCATGGATGGACCTAGAGAACATTATGCTGAGTGAGTCTAGCCAAAAACTAAAGGACAAATACTGTATGGTCCCACTGATGTGAACCGACATTCGAGAATGAACTTGGAATATGTCATTGGTAACAGAGTCCAGCAGGAGTTAGAAACAGGGTAAGATAATGGGTAATTGGAGCTGAAGGGATAAAGACTGTGCAACAGGACTAGATACAAAAACTCAAAAATGGACAGCACAATAATACCTTATTGTAAAGTAATCATGCTAAAATACTGAATGAAGCTGCATCTGAGCTATAGGTATTTTTTTTGTCTCTCTGTTTGTTTGTTTGTCTTTTTTTTCTTTTTCCTTTTCTTTTCTTTTCTTCTTTTTACTATTATTATTACTTTTATTTTTTTCTCTATATTAACATTCTATATCTTTTTCTGTTGTTTTACTAGTTCTTTCCCTAAATCGATGCAAATATACTAAGAAATGATGATCATGCATCTATGTGATGATGTTAAGAATTACTGATTGCATATGTAGAATGGAATGATTTCTAAATGTTGTGTTAATTTCTTTTTTTTCTTTAATTAATAAAAAAATAATAAATAGGCAATATTCATATAAAAAAAGATTATATGTGTTTTCCTAAATATTACCAAAATTAGCTTCATGGGACTTATTCATTTTTGTTTTGAAAATTTTTACTGTACTTCAATAAATATTGCTATAGTTTGTATTAACCTAATTATAACCCTAAGTTCTCCTCATTATTAAAAGAAAAAAACAGAAATTTATAGTAGCTAATCAAATGATTTTGTTTTCACATTACTCTATGTAACTTTCTGCTGTTCTTTTTCTTGTGGGAGCTACTCAGCATGTGTGTACTTGAAGTTGCCGTAATTGTTAACTATAGTCTCATCCAAATAATATCTTGTTTAATATTTTATTTTAATACATAAAATATATCATTATGTGCACTGATGTGCCAGTTTTTAAATCCAAGCTGTGTCATTACCCAATCAGTAATGTTATTTAAGTATTTTAGTTTGCATCTACTAAAACAGTCTTTGCTTTTGTTCTTTTTTTATGTTTATTTAGGTTTATTAGTTAGTAATAACATATACAAAGGGGCAGTGTAATATGGCATTTTAAATTAGATTATAAAGTCAAAATATATTTCCTAGTGGTAATTGATCAATAAATATTGGCATCTTTTCTCATGAAGCCTGGATAGGAAAAACATAGGATATAGGGGCTCCACAGGAAAGCCTGACAACCCCCTGGCTCTGATCCTCAGGGAAACTTGATACTGATTACACCCTCGTCCTGAGGCCTGGGCATGTCTTGTCTGGGAATATCTGATTGGGGTCAGTCATATCTGGGGAGATCATCCACAAAAACATTTTCCATATAGGCAGGGTAACAGCCAGGAAACAGGAACTGAACAATTCTGATCCCTTAAACAGAAGCTAGGCTTGAGTTCTAGAATAATTTGAACTGAATGCCAAAGAAAATACAGAGAACAAAGCCAACCAACAAGAAAACCCTAGGTAAAAGAGTGAAAATGACCTCCAGAAAAAATAATCAGGAAATCAGATGCCTAGACATCAACAACCATTTTTTTAGTCATACTAGGAAAAACAAAGACATGGCCCAGTCAAAGGAACAAACTAATGTTTTAAATGAGATACAGGAGTTGAAACAACTATTGAAAGATTTTCAAAGGAGCATGCAAAATCAATTCAAAAATCAAATCATTGAGTTGAAGATGTTGCAAAAGAGATGAAGGATATAAAGAAGACATGGGATAACTATAAAGAAGAACTTCAAAGCTTAAAAAAATAAATGACAAAACTTACAGGAATGAAAACCACAATAGAAAAGGCATAAAAAACAATAGAGACCTACAACAGCAGATTTTAAAAGGTAGAGAAAAGGATTAGTGAACTAGAAGACAGGACATCTGAAATCCTACACACAAAAGAACATATAGGAAAAGAAAATGGAAAAATATGAGCAAGTTCACAAGGAATTGAATGACAACTTGAAGTTTGTGAGCATACGCTTTAGGTGTTCCAGAAAGAGAAGAAAAGAGAAATGGGGTATAAAAAATAATGCAGGAATTAATCACTGAAAATTTCCCATCTCTTAGGAAAGACATAAAATTACAGATCTGATAAGCACAGCATACCCCACACAGAATAGATGCAAATAGATCTGCTAGAAGACACTTACTGGTCAAATTGTCAAATGTCAAGGACAAAGGGAGAATTCTGAAAGAAGCAAGTGAAATGTGACCCATCACATGCAAGGGAAGCTTGAAAAGACTATGTGAATATTTCCTAGCTAAAACGTTGGAGGCAAGGGTAGTGCAATTGTGGTTCAGTGGCAGAATTCTCACCTGCCATGCTGGAAACCAGATTTGATGTCCAGAGCCTGCCCATGCCAAAAAAAAATGTAGGCAGGAAGGTAGTGGTATGCTATGTTAAAAATATTGAAAGAGAAATCCAGCCAACCAATAATTCTATACATGACAAAACTGTCCTTCAGAAATGAGGGAGAGTTTAAAATATTTTCAGATATACAGACACTGAGAGAGTTTGTGGAAAATACACCTTTTATACAAGAAATACTAAAGAAAACACTTAACTGAGAAATATCAGTAAGGGTAAAAAAAGAAGTAAAATATGATATATCAGAATAAAGTCATGACACATGAAACAATATTACCTTGTGAATATTTCTGGCTAACTGATAAAGTTAATCAGAAAGAAAGTTAACCAGAAAGAAATGGAATGCAATATACCAGAATCAGAGTGGCTTTTAAAAAGGGGAATTTAATAAGTTGCTAGTTTACAGTTCTAAGGCTGAGAAAATGTCCAATTAAAACAAGTCTATAGAAATGGCCAATCAAAGGCATCCAGGGAAATATACCTTGGTTCAAGAAGGCTGATGAAGTTCAAGGTTTCTCTCTCAAGTGGAAGGGCACATGGTGAATACAGTCAGGGATTCTCTCTCATCTGGAAAGGCACATGGTGAATAAGGTCAGGGTTCCTTTCTCAGCTGGAAAGGCACATGGTGAACACAGTGTTATCTGCTAGCTTCTTCCCTCCTGGCTTCTGGTTTCATGAAGCTCCCTGGGAGGCATTTTCCTTCTTCATTTCCAAAGGTCGCTGGCTCGTGGACTCTCTGCTTCATGGTGCTGCAGCATTCTCTGCTCTCTCTGAATCTCCCATTCTCCAAAATGTTTCCTCTTTTCAGGACTCCAGTAAGCCAATCAAGACCCACCCAAATGGGTGGAGACATGTCATCGCCTAATCCATCTTAACAGCCACTCAACTAAATCCCATCATTCAGGGAGATAATCCGATTATAGTTTCAAACATACAGTATTGAATAGGGATTATTCTACCTTTATGAAATGGGATTTTGATTAAAACATGCCTTTTCTAGGGGGCAAACATCCTTTCAAACCAGCACAGACATGTATGACACTAGAAGGAAAGATAGAAGATAAAGACTGGGACGCATAACTTAGTGAAACCTAGAGTGGACAATGATGGTGATAAAATGCACAAATATAAGACTGTTTTTCCATGAGGGAGAACAAATGAATGTAAACAGTGTAAGGTGTTGAAATTGGGATGGTATGCAGATGCAAATTAGGATCTATAGTGAACAGTAACACTGTAATAGGCTTCCATTAAGTGTAACAAAGGCAATATATCAGAGCTAAATGTCAGTAAGAGAGGAGTATATGGAAAGGGTATGGGGTTGTTGGTGTTGTTATTGTTTCTCCTTTTTATTTTATTCTGTTATTTTATTTTTATTTTTTCCCTCTTCTTTCTTTGCAGAATAAATGGAAGTGTCTTTATATAGATTATGGTGTCATAAATGCTTAATTATGTGATTATACCAAGAACCACTGATTGTTTACTAGGTATGGATTGTATGATATGGAAGACCCACCTTGAATGGCTGCATCACATCTCCATGGAAACAATCTCATCAAAATGTTCCATCCAACAATGGATCTTCTCCCACAAGACTGGATTAGAAGAATATGGCTTTTCTGGGGGTACATAAAAGTTTCAAACCAGCACAGCATGTGAATAAAGCTGTTTAAAAATAAACAGAGGCATACAAGTGCTTGCGGAAATGTGCAGAAAGGTGTACCTAGTCACTGTTGGTGGGGAGTAGAGTGGTGCAGCCCCTCAGGAGGGCAGTGTGCTGGATCCATAGGACGCTAAGTATAGGGTTGCCTTATGAAGCTGCAACCTTGCATTAGGAATATACTCAGAAAGACTGAAAGCAGGGACAAGAGTGGACATGTGTACACTGGTATTTATGTGGCATTATTCATGTTTTGCAATGTATGGAAGTGGCCTAAGGGTGCATCAACTGAAGAATGGAAGGTGAACGTGGTGTTTACATAAAATGGAATATTAAGTGGCTGCAAGAAGGAATGAAGTTGTGAGGCATGCAACTTGGTGAATGAACCCTGGGGACAGAATGCTGTGTGAAATAAGCCAGAAATGAAAAGACAGATATTATAATTCCTCACAAACATAGACTAACTGCCATGTACACACTATGAGAATTGAATGCAAAAGCATAGGTTATCAGGGGGAAAGCTTATTGTAAAGGATCCTTGATTGTAAGCTCTTACAACAGTCACATCTATTCCTGAGTTGTAACTTCTTCATAAATTAGGAGATGCTCACGTCTTTGTGTGTAACCTGGTCATTCCATGGTACTTCAGTACCTGTGTGACACCTGAGGCTCAGAGCTAGAGTTCTGCAGCCATGAAGTCAGCATTATCCCATACAGCAACTGTTTAAAAAGCTGAAAAAGATGTCAGACTTCAATTAGAGTTATGAATGAACCAGATTTAGATAGGACTAAAGTAAATCAGACTAAAGGGTAAAGGATGACATTGACAGTTTTTTAAAACTTCAACTTCTGGGTGAGACCAATGGAAAAGGTGTTTATTTGGTGTAAAACTTATATTTTCGGTAGCACACTAATTTAACTTCTATGGTTGGTTTATTCAAGCACCATACTTACATAAAATCTTTAATAAGGATTGAGACCATGCTGGTTTATGCAGGTTAGTGTGATGCCTCAATACATCCCAAACTAATCTGGGCATAAGATAAAAAAGTGTTTGCAAAGTCCCCTGAAGGAATGTGGAAAATGTGGAAATTTTAAACTTCCCCACCTGGGGAAGATCTTATATTCTTACAAGTATTGTGGACTGCCAATTTAATCGGTCATGCCCTCAACCTGGGGCTTGCCCTTATGAAAATTTTTCCTACAAAGGAGAAGCAAAGATAACATAATTATGCCTAAGTGTCACCCCCAGAAAACATCTTTTGTTGCTCAGATGTGGTCTCTCTATTTAAGCCAATTCTGCAGGTAAAGTCACTACCCACAGCCCTATGTGAGGCAGGACTCCTGGGGATGACCTTAGCCCTTGCATTGTGGGATTTAGAAATACTTCTTGTCATAAACAGGCAAAGAAACAAAGCAAAATGAAATTTCAGGGGCTGAGGGATTTCAAATAGAATTGAGAGGTCATTCTGGAGGTTATTCTTATGTATCATATAGATATTCCTTTTTAGTTTTTGGCATATTGGAGTGGCTAGAAGGAAATTCCTGAAACTGTTAACTGTAATTCAGTAGCTGTAGTTCTTAAATATGATTGTATAACTATATACCTTTTACTTTGTGACCTTGTGATTGTGAAAACCTTGTGGTTGATAGTCCCTTTATCCAATATATGGGCAGATGAAAAGACAATAAAGACAAAAATTAAATAAATGTCAGGGGGGAGATTTGGGAAATGGCATGTTTTTTTTGTGTTTTTAACTTTAACTCCTATTTTTATTCTTATTTTTATTGTTTATAGAGTAATGAAAGCATTCAAAAATCAATTGTGATGATGAATGCACAACTATATGATGATATCCTGAACCATTGATTGCACATTTTGTATGATTATAAGGCATGTGAATATATCTCAATAAAATTACATTCATAAAAAATACTAGGGACTAAGGAAAAATATAAATTCTCTCTCACAGAATAGTAAAAAAATCTTGAAAAGCAGCTTTGTCTTCCTTATTTAGCAACATCCTGCAGCTTACTGTTATCAGTTTGGAAAGTACAAATGTAACCCTTCCTTTACATTAAACCCCATCTCTGAGCATGCCAGGGGACTTGTTAGCATGCAACACTGTAACAATTTAAAAAGTTATAGTTGAAGGGAATAAATTACAAGCCTTGCATCTATAGTTTGGATCTCCAGAGGAGAAGAGTATGTTACAACATCCCTTGGGTTTTCAATTCATCTCTCCATGGCCTTCTGAGCACCAATGCACCTCCACGTTCACTTAAAGGGAATTTCAAAAGGTGAAATAAAAATGAAACTTTGAGAAAAACTTTTAGGTTTCTCTTGGGATCAGATGTAATTGTCACACACAGTGCATGACCAATTTCCCTGATAGAAGCTGGCCTAAGTTTGCAGATGTTTTAACAAAAGGAACTCTCCTTGGTGTTGCTGAGCTCACTTTAATTCCTATGTTTAACTTCCATGAAACACATCTCCACATAACTGCCAGTGTACTAAACTGATCAATCCAAAGGATGAGCTCATTTCCCTGGCATGATTACTTATTTCAATATCTTAAAGACATAAATCTAAATGCATAATTTAGCATGGAATTAAATGTGACTACACAATAACATTTAGAATAAAATTGCTGCTTCACTAGAAATATAATTGGGTGTTTTATTTGATGTGCAAGCACACTATATTCAACTCTCTTACTTCACAAGAAGCTGTTTGATTATTTGAAGCTTGCACATTTCCCTTATTTATAAAGCCTAAATAACAGCAGCTAGAATCTTCATAAACATCAACCGGCTAATGTGATCAATTTTATAAGATATGCAGTCACAACAGTGAAAGCCACATAAATCCTAGGACAAATTGAATTGACTTGAATTATTTTAAAGTATTTCAATTTCTTTCCCACGAGAAAAATTATTTATTTTTCTCCTAGAGAACTCTAGGATAAGGCAAAAGTAATATATATCTGCTATCTCTCTTTCCCGCTCTTTGACCCCTATGCCTCTGCTCAAAATAATATTTTCAAATTAGTATTCCACTTTCCCATCTGCTAAACATATTTATTGAATTGAAACATGTCCCATATCTTCTGACTCCCATTTTATTTCTTGTGCTGATTTAAAAGAGAATATTTCAGTATGATGAATGTTTAAGATAATAACTATGACTAGTACATTATTATAATAGGTTTTTAGCAATTTATACATTCAATTAATTATAATTTGTAAAATTGCACAATGTTCTAACAAATTCTATATTTATCTTTATTTACCTTATTAAAGACTGCAGAAACAATATCTATTTTTATTATCCGTTGCCCCCATTCTCTTGTCACTTTCTCTATCTCTTTGTTTCACTTTTTTAAAACTTCTTTTATTGTATAATTAAACATAAATACAAAGCAAAGAAAGAAAATAAATAATTTTCGAAGCACTTTTCAACAAGTAGTTACAGCACAGATCCCATAGTTTGTCATGGGCTACTGTTCCATCATCTCAGTCTACTTATCTCTTGATATCTCATAGCTCTTATTTTCTTATCTATTTTTTCAGTTGGGAAATTTCTCATTGTTTTCTAATTTATGAAATTTCCATTTGACTAAAAAGTCTAGGGTGCATTCCATTTTTTTTTTATTTCACTGGATATATTTTATTTCCACAACTCGTTTTAATTTTTTAACCAATTTTCTGCATCCCTTGTGATTTGTTTTATAATTTCTTATTTTTAAATAAAAGTTTAACTTCCATTTCCTTAAATTTAAAGTGTGTGTGTGCGTGATCACAGGCATATTAATGTGTATGTATATGTATCTCTTTTTAATACTCCTTTGATCCATACAATTAATTCTGTTTGAAACACTAGCATTGGGGTAATTTTATTGTCATCATTCTTAGCCATGTGTTTTAAAATCTTGTCTTGTAGGTTCCTTTCCATGGATCTCTGCTGGGGAAGACATGGACAGTTAGCAGCCAAGCCCATGCTATCATGCCTCTGTTCTTTTCTTTTGTGTGAAGTTGTTTGAATATGTATCCATTCCACAACAGTTTAAGTATAATGGAGCCACCTGACCATACCTTAAACCTGAAAGTAAGAATGAACAGTCCCAGCTGCTGCTCAGGGCAGGGACTCCCCAGTGGCAGAGATTCTTCCCTCTGGGTTGTATAAATACCTTGCCCTCCACAGCACAGGCTAAAGTGGGACACATGGATCTGATTTTTGTGGATGCTGAAGCAAGCAGTTGACCTTTCCAGGAGAACAGCCATAATGGGATCTCTTTCTCTGTTCTTTTGGTCCCTTGGTATATAAGTAATAAAACAGTCATTTGCTGCAAGTTTCTATTGTGTCTGAATGTGTTTTCCCATGACACACCATACAACTTGCTTCACAATCTGTCTTTCTCTCTCATGCACACACACCCATGCAAACAAACCATACATTAATTTCTGGCTTTATCCATCTGTACTTGCCCTTCCAATCTAGTAGATTTATAACCTTCTCCCAATGGCCAGCTGGGATTCCACCTGAAAAATGGTGCCAAAGATTAATCACTTCAGCCTTGTTCCTCATAAGGACATGTTAGGTCCACAGAGCCAGGAGACACTTTGGCTAATTTTCTAGCATTGATATTGAGCCTTTGCTCTCAACTTTCCCAAACTCAAAGTTCCCAACAAAATCTTAACTACAGATGGTGTCTTAACTCAACATATTAGCCCCCTGTAAACAGGGCAGATTCCCATTGAGTACCTTTATTTGCAAAGAAAACCTTGCACCAGTCCTCTATCATTTGCATGGGCTTGATATTTATATTTATTTCTATGAAACTGATGTATCTTGCTTCTGATGGCAGCAATTGAGTAATACAATCCAACCATTCTGCAACTTTCCCCCCATTTCTGATTTGCAGAGATAACCACCTAGAACTCTCTTTCATAAAATATTTAATATGTAAAAATCTCAGGCATTTGTTATTTTTTTGTCATTAGTATGTGTATGGGACAGGAATTGTTTATACCAATTTTCTGTTACATATACTATGATATGCCTTCTATTATTTTTGTTTGTTTTGGACCTCACAAGCATGGTATTAAATTTGTCACCATTCTTATGTGAATAAAATAATATTTTATTATTTCAAATTGTTGTCTATGGATTAGTAATAGAAGTAATCATTTTCTAATGTATTTGTTACCATTGGAACACTCATTCCTGTGGATTTTCTAATAAATCGCTGATTTTTCTTGTCTGTATTCATAGAAGTTAAGTTTTAGTGTTTAAAATGTCCTTGATGCTTTTATAATTATTTATAATTATTTTTCTGGGTGAAAGTTGGTAGCATTGAGCATATTTATAGTCTTTAGGATGAAATTTGAATTGTCCAACAACACTGTTCAATAATGACTTAATCTTTCCATAGGGAGCCATTGTCCCCTTTTTGTTCTAATATGATAAGGACATAGTAGGGAGTAAGAATTTGGGTTGGGAAGCCTAAAGTAAATGTTTCAGCTTCTTGAAGAAGTTCACAATTGAATGCCACTGTATATAAAAAAGAAGGTGATCTTTGGGCCACCCTATCAAGCTGTTTTGACAAATAAGCTACTGGTCACATATTTCCTCCAAAAGGCTACACTAGCTCTCCTAAGGCAATGCTTTGCATTTTGCGGACAGAGGTTAAAATCTCTCATAGGGTCAGGGAGCCCCAAGTCTGGAGCTGACATCAATTTGTCCTTTAAACTTTGAAAGGCAATTGTATATGCTGGTGTCCATTCCAAAGTGTCTTTTTCCTATCCCTTCAGGGCCAAATATATGGGTTTGGCTATTAATCCAAAATTGGTTATCTACAGTCAATGGTAGCTGGCCACACCCAAGAACCCTTTGAGTTCTTTTTTGGTCTTTGTCATGGCTACTCATCAAAGAACCTCTTTTCTACTAAGTAGAAGAGGTTGTTGTCCTTGTAGACAGAGAAAGCTCAAATCTTAGGTATTTGTAATGGGTCTGTGCAATCTCAGCCCTCTCCTCAGATAATTTATATGCTTTCTTGACTGGGTTGTTAGCATTGTTATGGTATTAGTGTCTGGGGATTCTGAAGTTTTGCTGGCTATAAGAATATCATCTACATATTGAAGAAAATGTTTCTTATGGAGATTACTACCTGGAGACCTCTGGACAAGGCTTGTCCAAATAGAATAAGGATATTTTTTAAACCTTGAGGAAATATAGCCCCAGAATATTTCTGTGTTAGATTCCTCACACTTGAAGGGGAAAAGTTTTTGAGAATCTTTATCTAATGGGATGCAATAGAAGACATCTAAAACAGAAAACCAAGTGTATGCCTCAGAAATATTGATGAAGAGAGCATATAGAGTAAACCCTAGTTGGATATATATCTCTATTATTTGATTTATAGCTATCAAACCTTGGTCAAGTTTGTAATCTTAAATCCATGGTGGGCTAGTTTGAAAGGATTTATGTATCCTAAAAAAGCTGTGTTTTAATCTTAATCAATCTTGTGGGAACAATTGTTTCTTCTAATCCTTATTCAGCACCATAGGTTTGAAATTTGATTAGATTATCTCCATGGAGATGTGACTCACCCAATTCTGGGTATTAGCTTTTGAATAGAAGGATATATGACTCCACCCATTTCAGGTGGATCTTGGGTAGTTTACTGGAATCGTTTAAAAGGGGAAATGCTTTGGAGATAGTTCCTTTTAAAAGATACAAGAAAGCCACCACAGAGCTGAGCAGAGCCATGGCAGAGCCATGAGGCTGAGAGCCCATGGTGCCAGAGATCTTTGGAGATGAAGAAGGAATATGTCTGCAGGGCAGCTTCCTGAAACAGAAAACCTGGAGAGAAAGCTAACAGACATCACAGTGTTTGCCATGTGCCTTTCCAGTTAAGAGAGAAACCCTAATTCAGCCTTTCTTAAGTAAAGGTAACTTCTTGTTGGTGTCTTTATTTGGAAATTTTATAGACTTGCTTCAATTGGGACATTTTCATAGTCTTAGAATTGTGACTTGCAACTTAATAAAAGCCATTTAAAAGCTGTTCTGGGGCAGGCCACTGTGGCTCCATTCGGTCCTGGTGTCTGCCCATGTGGGAAAAAAGGGGTGTTCAGTTTCTGGCATATTGCATTCCAGAAGTTAGCAAACTAGAACACTTGGTTTTAGCACTGAGAAAATAATGGTGTCGAAGTCTGATTGAGAGAGTCTCATTAGAATCCATTCTAGAATTCTGTTAATTAATGGTAATGAAATAATGTACTCTCTGACTTCTCATATAAGTGGATATTGTTTTAAATGTGGTGGAATGATGTCCAGCCACAATCTTACATGACTTCCTGAACATCTTTGGCTGACCCTAGGGGACCCCTTTAGCCCATACTCTCAATATGAATTTGTTGCTTGATGTTTTGGGTACACTGATTCTTTCTGGGCAAACTATTAGGCTTAAAATTGCTGCTTGCAAAGTACAGGTATGGATTGCTAGACTCTGTAACTTCATCTCATCAGGTAAGAAAGAGATATTTGCTTGTAAAGAAATTTGTAAGCCAATTGATCTTCTCTAATTTGCCACAACTTTGGGCACAATCTGCTATTAGCAGCTCTAGACATGCCCAAAACAGTGATGGATTCCTTTGAAGTACAATTAAGTTTAGGATTTAAAATTGAATAAGTTGCTCCCATATCCACTGGGAAAGTAACTAGTTTCATACCCACTTGAAGTGAGATTTGATGTTCCAAGTGGGTGATCAGCATAGATTATTTCTTTACTGGTGGAAAATACCCCGGGGACTCATTGTTCCAGGTCATTATCTTTATCTCTTGTCAGCTATGGGCATTAGGTTGGTGGTATACATTTTGTTTCCTTTCATGTTAAGCTGCATCGTTCCTTATTTCAGGAGACACATGGCTTTCTCTGGGTCCACTGGAGTCTTGCATTTCACAGACTTTGGCTGCTTCACAGTCTTACTCAGGACTTCCCCTAAGAGATTAGCATTGAGGTTAGCTAGGTAAGTATATTGCTGCTTTTTTAAAATTTTTTTAAACTTTTTTATTAATTAAAAAAATTAACAAACAAAACATTAAGAAATCATTCCATTCTACATATAAAATCGGTAATTCTTAATATCATCACATAGTTGCATATTCATCATTTCTTAGAACATTTGCATCAATTTAGAAAAAGAAATAAAAAAGACAACAGAAAAAGAAATAAAACGATAACAGAGAAAAAAATATTATACATACCATACCCCTTACCCCTCACTTTCATTTACCACTAGCATTTCAAACTAAATTTATTTTAACATTTGTTCCCCCATTATTTATTTTTATTCCATATGTTCTACTCTTCTGCTGATATAGTAGCTAAAAGGAGCATCAGACACAAGGTTTTCACATTCGCAGAGTCTCATTGTGAAAGCTATATCATTGCTCAATCATCATAAAGAAACATGGCTACTGGAACACAACTCTACATTTTCAGGCAGTTCCCTCCAGCCTCTCCACTACATCTTGAACAACAAGGTGATATCTACTTAATGCGTAAGAATAACCTCCAGGATAACCTCTCGACTCTGTTTGGAATCTCTCAGCCATTGACACTTTGTCTCATTTTACTCTTCCTCCTTTTGGTCAAGTAGGTTCTCTCAATCCCTTGATGTTAATTCTCAGCTCATTCTAGGGTTTTTCTCAGTCCCTTGATGCTGAGTCTCAGCTCATTCCATGATCCCCATCCCACGTTGCCAGGACCACACCCCTGGGAGTCATGTCCCATGCAGAGAGGGGGAGGGTGGTGAGACTGCTCATTGTTTTGGCTGGAGAGAGAGGCCACATCTGAGCAACAAAAGAGGCTCTCCTGGAGGTGACTCTTAGGCCTAAATTTTAAGTAGACTTGACCTATCCTTTGTGGGGTTAAGTTTCTTATGAACAACCCCCAAGCCTGGGGGCTCAGCCTATAGCTTTGGTTGTCCACACTGCTTGTGAGAATATCAAAAATTCAACTTGGGGAAGTTGAATTTCTCCCCACTCTCACCATTCCCCAAAGGGGGCTTGCAAATATTTTCCAGTCACTGATCAAATCACTCTGGGATTCATCAGGGCATCACTCTGGACAAACCAACAAAATCTCATGTGCTACCTGAGATTCCAAGTACTTATGACATTCAATCAAACTATCTACATGAGTTATTTTAGGAAATGCTCTAGTCAAAATATAAATTTTGTAACAAATAAACATTTTTTTGCTTTAGTCTCACACATAAGGTGACATTTTAAAGTATTAATTATCATCTATTTTCAACACCCTGCAATAATGACATTCCTTTGTTCTTCCTCAGGCAAAAACATTTCTTAAATTTGTACATTGTACATTTCACTATTATTATACACTCTAGGCATTCCTAGATTATACCATCTCGATTTTTACCATCTATCTTTCTTTCTGATTTCATTTATGTCCCCAGTCCTCCTCCCTCTAGCATTCTCACATGCAGGTTCATTCAGTGTTTTAACATAATTACATTACTGTTAGATAGTATTGTGCTGTCCATATCTGAGATTTTATATTCAGTCCTGTTGCACAATCTGTATCCCTTCAGCTCCAATCACCCAATATCTCACCCTATTTCTATCTCCTGACGGCCTCTGTTACCAAGGAAATATTCTAAGTTTATTCACTAACGTCAGTTCATGTCAGTGAGACCATACAGCATTTGTCCTTTTGTTTCTGGCTAATCACACTCAGCATAATGTCCTTAAGGTCCATTCATGTTGTTACATACTTCATAACTTTATTCTGTCTTACAGGTGCATAATATTCCATCTTATGTAAATGTCACAGTTTGTTTAGTCAACTGTCTGTTGATGGACATTTTGGCTGTTTCCATCCCTTGGTAATTGTTAATAATGCTGCTATAAACATGTAAATGTCCATTTGTGTCCTTGGCCTCGTGACATTTGAGTAGAGACAGCATATACATGGGTCCTGTTTTTTAAACCATTCTGCCAGACTATGTCTTTTGATTGGAGAGTTTAATCCATTAACATTCAGTGTTATTACCGTATGGGTAGTACTTTCTTCTACTATTTTGCCTTCTGGATTTTATATGTCATATCTAATTTTCCTTCCTTTTACCTTTACTCATAGTCTTCCTTTCTACACTCTTCTCCACACCTCTCTCTTCTGTCTTCGTATCTGTCACTAGTGTTCCCTTTAGTATTTCTTGCAGAGCTGGTCTCTTGGTCACAAATTCTCTCAGTGATTTTTTGTCTGAAAATGTTTTCATTTCTCCCTCATTTTTGAAGGACAATTTTGCTGGATATAGAATTCTTGGTTGGCAGTTTTTCTCTTTTAATAATTTAAATATATTATCCCACTGTCTTCTCGCCTCCATGGTTTCTGCTGAGAGATCTGCGCATAGTCTTATTGGGCTTCCCTTGTATGTGATGGATTGTTTTTCTCCTGCTGCTTTCAAGATCCTCTCTTTCTCTTTGACCTTGGACATTCTGATTATTAAATGTCTTGGAGTATGTCTATTTGGATCTGTTCTCTTTGGGGTACACTGCACTTCTTGGATCTGTAATTTTAAGTCTTTCATAAGAGTTGGGAAATTTTCAGTGATAATTTCCTCCATTAGTTTTTCTCCTCCTTTTCCCTTCTCTTCTCCTTCTGGGACACCCACAACACATATATTCGTGTGCTTCATATTATCTTTCAATTCCCTGAGTCCCTGCTCATATTTTTCCTTTTTTTTCCTATAGTTTCTGTTTCTTGTTGGATTTCAGATGTTCTGTCCTCCGGTTCATTAATCCTATGTTCTGCTTCTCGAAATCTACCATTGTAGGTTTCCATTGTCTTTTTTTCATCTCTTCTACTGTGTCTTTCATTCCCATAAGTTCTGTGATTTGTTTTTTCAGACTTTCAGTTTCTTCTTTTTGTTCCTTCCTTGCCTTTTTTATATCCTCCCTCAATTCATTGATTTCGTTTTTGATGAGGTTTTCCATCTCTGTTCGTATATTCTGAATTAGTTGTTTCAGCTCCTGTATGTCATTTGAATTGTTGGTTTGTTCCTTTGACTGGGTCATATCTTCAATTTCCTTAGTGTGATTTGTTATTTTTTGCTGGCATCTAGGCATTTAATTACCTTAATTAGTTTATTCTGGAGATTGCTTTCACTTCTTTTATCTAGGGTTTTCTTGTTGGATGAATTTGTTGTCTATCTGTTCTTTGACATTCTGTTCAGCTTTATCTGAACCTTTAGCTTAAGTTTTGTTTAACAGAGGAGAATTTTTCAGTTCTTGTTTTCTTGTTTCTTGCCCTGCTTGTGTGGTACCTTTCCCATACACACACTTAGGAGGGTCTGCTTAGATATTATAGACCCCGGCCAGATTTTCCCAGACCAAACTGGCCTCCTATCAGGAGGAAAGAGTCACCTGCATCGGTTTTCCCTGAGCGTGAGACCCAGAAGGTTGAAAGACTTTCCTGTGAATTCTCTGGACTCTGTTTTTCTTATCCTGCCCAGTATGTGGCGCTTGTCTGACTGCAGGTCCCACCAACATAAGATGATGCGGTACCTTTAACTTTGGCTGGGGGGTTGTTGGAGACAGAGGAGAGGTTGTAGGCTGGTTTTAATGGCTTCAAATTACCAAGCACTGGTGTCTGAATTCCTTGATGGAGGGATTCCACCTGGGTGGGCCTTCACCCCTCCCCTGGGGAAGGCACAGGCTCCAGATAAGCCCCCAAAAGAGCTCACTTCTGCCTCTGCCTGGGACAGTTGCAGCCTGAAAAGTCCTGCTGCTGTATCCAGAGGCAGTCAAGCCTTTGTAGATATACAGCCACAAAAACCTGTTTCCTTCTTCCCCCCCCCCTTTTTTCCAGCTTTTGCAATTTCCCAGAAATCTTGAGGGCAAAAAACTCTGGCAAATAAAGGACTAATTTATATTGTGTTTATTTATTTAGTTTTTAGGGTTTATTAGTAAACATACATTAAGCCCTGGATACCCTCTTAGAAATCCTGAGGGGATTTCCTTTTGATCTTGGATGACTTCTTGTACTTTACTCAAGTTATTTTGTTTAAGCACCAGCTTACAGAGGCCCATTATAAAGCAAGCTTTATAATGATCCAATTTTGTCTTGGTGGCTTGTTCATTTGTACTCTAATGGGTGTCAACTTGTGGAATGGATAGGTTTTCCAGGGATGTGTACTGCATTTCTTAGGTTATTATTGCTTAAAGAATTATTGTGCTGTTTAAAACTGTCATGTACTCCAGAAAAAAACATGTTCTTTTAACCCTCATTCAGTCTTGTGGGGGAAGATGTGTTAAATTAATCCTGATCCAATATTGTAGGGTGGGACCTCCTGGTTTGGTTGTATCCTTGAAGAGGTGACACATCCAATCACAGGTGGTAAATTTCGATTAGAGTGAGATGTGACTTCACCCATTCACTGTGGGTCTTAATTTCCTTACTGGAATCTTTAAGAAAACTCACAGAAAGGGGAAGAGTTCAGAACTGATGCAGACACAAACATTTGAAGATCCATGGAGTGTCAACACAGATGCTTGCATAGCTAATACAGAGATAAAACATCTGGAGATGGAGAAGGAGCTGAGAGAGCCATTTGAACCAAGAAGTCTGTAGGAAAGAAACTTCCAACCCCAGGAGATGTTAAGCTAAGAGAAGAAACCCAGTTTTTCTCTTAGTAGCTAAGTGAGGATCCACAGATACTTAGAGAGGAAGCTGCTGCACACAAAGACAGGAAGCACCAGAAGCAGGAACAAGGACCAACAGATGCCAGCCACATGCCTTCCCATGTGATAGACACTGATCTTTCTTAAGACTTAAGATACATTTTTCCAGATGTCTTAGTTTGGACATTTTAAAGGCCTTAGAGCTATAAACTTGCAAATTAATAAATCCCCTTTATAAAAGCCAATCCATTTCTGGTATATGGCATTCCAGCAGCATTAGCAAACTGGACAGATTTTGGTACCAGAGAAGTGGGATGCTGTGGTTTGCAAATACTAAAAATGTTGGAATGACTTTTTACATGGATAAAAAGAAGGTTCAGGAAGAATTGTGATATGAGTGATAGAGAAGGCCTATATTATTTTGAAGAGACTGTTAGAAATACAGACTCTAAAGATACTTCTGATGAGGCCTTAGCTAGAAATTATAACCGTGTCATGCAAACTGGAAGAAAGGTGACCCTTGGTTTAAAGTGGCACAGAATTTGGCAAATTTGAGCACTGGTATTGGAAGATAGGCAGCATTTGAAGGCCATAACCTGGGATACTTAGCTGAGGAAATTTTCAAACAAAATGTGGAAAATGCAGCCTTGTTGCTCCTTGGAGCTTATAAGAAAACATCACAGGAAAAGGATAAGTTGAGAACTGCACCCTTGGGTACAAAGAAACCAGAAATTGATGGCATTTAAAATTCTGGGCTTCCAGAAAGCAAGACCCCATAAATAGAGCCCAACATGTGAATTTAAGCAAACATTAAACAAATAAGACATGTCATGAAAATCCTGGCTTGGAGATGGAGCTATCCAGAAAGGATTTGGGAAAAGTCTTATAGCTTGATTGCTTTGATTCCTGTATGCTACATGCTAAATCAGAAATATTTTTGTGAGATATGTATTAAACAGAACCACTGCTAGACTAGTCTAAGAGAACAGAATGAAGGAAAAATTACTTCAAAGGCTGAATCATGGAAGCTAAGTTATACAGCCAGGAAATCTTGGATTAGGAGAGTAGATCCACCCAATTACATGAAAGGGTGCGTCTGCTCTTAAGGCAGAGGGCAAGCTTTCTGCCTCAATGTTCAGGAACAGTTTTGGTGCTGCAGGCTTCACTCACTCAGAGTGGAGCCCATTCCTTGGATATTGGGGAGGGCCTGTGTGCCATCCATTGCTTTGATGGGGTTAAGAATGTGCCCTTAGAGGGAAGATAACCCAAGTGCTGCCCTGATGTTTGGAGAACATAGAGCTGAGAATAAGGTGGTCTCCTCAATGTTCTCCAAGATTGCAACCCTCACCCCAGCATTTGGAGAGAGTAGGACCACTGAAAAAACCCTTGGAAAAGGGGGGACTGCTGTTCTATCAAGGTTGATAATGACGCTCAGACTTTGAAATCAAGTGCCATTTGTCTTGCAGGTTTTCAGAGCTGTTTGAATTCTGTGAACCCACTTTTTCTTTAGATTTCTCCTTATGGCAATGGGAATGTTTATCCTATGACTGTTCCTCCTTTGTATATTAGAAGGAGAAAACATGTTGCTAAGTTTAACAGCTCAACAGCCAGAGGAGAATTTTTCCTTAGAACAGACCATTCCTGTAACTGACTTTGATGAAATTTTGTACTGTTTCTGACTTTTGTTTTGCATCTTTACTATTGCTGAAATAGTTTAAGGCATTTGTGATATTGTGATGGAGTGGATGTGTTTTTTATATGGAAACAATATGACTTTCAGGGTTTCAGAGGGTAGAATGTGGTGCTTTGAAACTGTTATGTGTCCAAGAAGGGACATCTTCTTTTCATTCTAATCAAATATTTGGGGGACAGCCATGTTCTTTTAATCCTGTTCCAACATTGTAGGTTGAGACCTCTTGATTAGGTTGTTCCATGGAGTTGGGGCACACCTAATTGTGGGTGTGAACTTTTGATAAGGTTGTTTCTGTGGAGATGTGAACATCCACCTGTGGATGTGGCCTTTTTATTAGACAGAGATGTGACTCCAGCCCTTCATAGTGGGACTTAATTTGCCTACTAGAGTTTAGGAGATCTCATAGGGAGAGAAATTGCACAGAACTGACACAGACACAAACATTTGGAGATACTTGGAAGGCCAATATAGAAGCTTGTAGTCCCAAGACAAATGCTTGTATAACCAATACTGAGATCAGATATCTAGAGATGCAGAAGGATCTGAGAGAGCTATTTGAACAAAAGCCAAGAGGAAAGAAACTTCCAGCCCTGGGAGGTGCTAAGCTAAGAGATGAAAACCCATTTTGCCTTGGAGTAGCTAAGTGAGGATCCAGATGCTTAGAGAGGAAGCTACTGAAAACAGAACCAGGAATAAGGACCAGATGCTAGCCACATGTGTTTTGATTTGGCAGATATCAGCCTTTCTTAGGAGTCAGGATACATTTCTCTGGATGCCTTTGTTTGAACATGTTAAAGGCCTCAGAACTGGAAATGTGTAAGAATAAATCCCTTTATAAAAGTCAGTCCATTTCTGTCGTATTACATTCTGGCAACATTAGCACACTGAAACTGTTATCATGATCAAGAGCCTCTTCAATTACAATTCTTTCTTCTGAGTTCAATAGCTCATCTACTTTTGATTGAATATTGGTCCAATTTGAATTATGCATTGTAAGAACTGAATCAAATATGCTTTCCATTTTTCTGGGCTCTGCTTAATAGCTGGGAACTGAGATTTCTCATAGCATAGATCTGAGGTGGAAAAAGGGATATGTATGTATATGTATTTCCTAGGTGTGCTCTGGCAATCTTTTCCAGATAGCACTTGTCTGAGAAGGAACTGTCACTGTCCTTGACTTCCAAAGGTAGAGCCACATTACCTAAAAGTCATATCACTCTGGATAGGAGGTGTGAAGGCCATTGCATGAGAGCTGAAAAGCTTCCTGTGTTCATTCTTGGTCATCTGGCAAGAAAGCAGAGGGGGATGAGCAGGTGGGAGAACCAAACCTCAGATAGCAGCAGGAAGGAGAGGGGAGCACAGGAGCTGTGGGCATCCGCAAAGGGGCTTTAGCTGCCACTCCCTTAGTCAGCAGCCCTGGGCACTCCACAACCTAATGTCCAGAAGTTTCAGCCACCAATATCCCAGCCCAGAAATCTATAGCCCCAGTCAAGAGCTCAGGGCACTCTCTGGCTTGAGGCCTAAGTATACCAGTCACTATCCTTTCACCCTGGAGTTCAGAAGCCTCACCCAGCATTTTCTTCACTTGGGGGCTGTGAGTCTCAGCCAGCCCTTTCTTTTCCTATGGCTGGGTCCTCCTGTGTATCCTCTGGAGACAAAAGTTAAGGGGTTCTTAAGAAAAATCTCAATTTTTCTGGTAAAATTCCATCCCCAAACATTCTCACAGCAACATTTCATCCTGAGATAGAGCCATAAAACACTGCAAATAAGAAATTTAAATTCCATTTATTTATTCTCTTACAAATTCATTCAGCTACAAAACAACATTATACTTTACTGATCATTGACTTGGCTGTTTGTTGGCCATCCCCCAATTCATACTGAGCCTAAATTATTTCACATATTCATGCCACGCTTTTCTTTCTCATGAGCTCACACCCATATTGCTCCCAATGCTTTGAATGCAATTTTAAAGATCATCCTGCTTAGTTTACTTAGATTTCTCACACATGTTCTTTGTCAATTTTAGTAAATCTTCAGACAATATTTTGAGACAAGACACAACAAAAACCTAAAACCAAAACAAAAATCTAGGCAAAAAGTCTCAGTGACATTTCCTTATGCCAGGGGCTGCTCCTTTTTCCCAAACTAATCAAATTTCCAAGTGCAGTATCCTGCTTACAGCTTTGGCAGGAAGTTATATGCTATGAAATGCCCACAAAGGACCCCCATCCATATACATTAAATTTGTAGTCACACACCAGACCTCTGTCCTCTGCAGTCAGCTGCCATCAGGATGTTATAAACTCAGGGAAAGAAATTCTCTCATCTAGTTCTCAGAGAAAGAATTTGTCTGATGACCTTAGAGCCAAGAACTGTGAATATCTTACTTGGGGATCCTGGAATCAATCCAGCAGCAAGACATTCAAATTTTAGGTCCCATGTTGTTGGATAAATTGACGATAACCCCCCAAAATCTGCATTCATCCCTTGGTGCAGTTAATACACAGACATACCAAATGGATTGTGGGGGGAAAGAGGGTTTATTTATATGAGTGGAAGTACAGAGGGAAATTCTTAACTTATCTCCCTCTAGTGATTTTTCACATGGCTTTTATACATGTCAAAGACAAAGAAAGTTAATAGTTTGGAGTAACATGCAACAGGGGTCTAAAGAACTTCATAAGTTCCTTATATTAATTATTTACTACATCATTTACAATTATATCCTCAAAGATATATTTTGGATGGTATCTCCAAGTCTGGAGTGATAGATGAGAAAACTCAAACAACAGTGAGTTATGTACACCTTAATTGGTGTCTATTCTTCCTGGGTATATGTTCTACATATTGCTTCTCTGTAAGACTCAATCCTAAGTAAATAGCTTGCTTACAGTTTTAAGGTTATATTCAAAATGCTAACACTACAGATTTAATTCATTAATTGGTAAGAATAATGTTGGCATACTGCCCAAAACTTCCAAATTAAATTTCATTTGCTTCTTAATTTTTTTTGTGTTATACATTGAGATGGCTATTTATGAAAGAGTTGAACTTTCAAAAAATTATTAAAAAGTACACCTTTAAATTGCAAACTCTTTGGTGATATCATACAAATAGAAAATTTTTTTACAGAGTAATTTTTAAATCTTTCTACAGGGTAATTTGGCTGCCTGTTTAGAAGACACCTTTCATTGAGCTATGACTGAGAGTATTCAATTTTTGACACAACAGCTAACATTGTATTTACTAGAGCTTAGTATTCCCGTGTGCCTTCCTGAGAATTATCTGTATCAAGAATGGTAAATAGGTGTTTTGTCGAGTGTGAACTTCACTTGATTGGTATTGACTATACCAAGAGGGGAAACTCAAGGTAAAAAATGATTTCCTTATAGAAGAAGGAATGTTGTGAATTGATCTCCTCCTAAATGTTAATCTAATGCCTAACCTGGCACAAGCTGGAGGAATAAGGAGATGGCATAGTGAAGGTGGGTGAGATGGTTAGCAGCTGTTCCCTAAAGCATAACACCAACTAATCCCTTAGGTGTTTTGTTTATAGCATAATCACCCCAAGAGATTTCCATTATGGTTCTCTAATATGTTACCTTAATCACTTATGGATCAGTTGCTTTAACTTCCTAAAGTTTTATGGATGAAGTGAATCTTTTGCTTTACATTTCAAATGTTATCTTTGCAAGCACCTGCAGATCATGGACTTTTATTTTTAACTGCTTTACCATAACACATTCTGTTGCGACACCACTATTTACTAAGCTGATCTTCTCAAGGGACATTTAATTTACTTCCAGTTTTTCATTATTGAAATCTATTTTACAATTTCATGCTTGGCCACTTCATCCTGAAGACAGAGACAATACAAGCTCATGAAAATATACCTTGAGATATTAATCCTAGAATGTACACATCTTGAAATTCTCTAGATAATGCCAATTGCTCTTCAAAGCAGTTGAATAATTTTACATTCTGAGCAGTGGGGTATATTCATTCCCAATTCTTCACATCAATGTCAAAACTTTATATTGTCAATTGTGAAAGTTTTGTCAGATGAATGTAAAGGGATATAAAATTTGGATTTTAATGTGGATTTTCTCAGTCACTAGTGATTTGACTATCATTTAAGTTATTTGCCTTCTGGATGTTTTATAAAAATCACTTATTTATACACTTTGTTCTATTAAATTATTTTTCCTTTTAATTAATTTTGAAACATTTCTTAGATTCTGGTGACTGGTTATTTGTTATGTATTTTGTGTATATATTTTATGAGACTGTCCTTTATTTCTCAATACTATTAATGTGTGTCTACCTTACAGAAAAAATTTTAAAATGTATGTACTCACATTTATCAATGCTTCTAGGACACCTTATTTAGGGGAGGGTTTTGTTTAAGTAATTCTTTCTGGAATTCATTTCAATATTTTGAGGTTACAATGATCAGATTTAGGTTTTTAATACTTCCGAATTTTATTTTTGTAAATGGTGTGAAGTAGAGATTTTAAAAATGTGTGTATGTTTTTATTCTAATTCTCCCAAGAACATTTTCTTCTCTATTTTTCCTTCTCCACTGATATGAAATGTATCCTCTGGTATATTTTGGTCCCCATATTAGCTAGGGTTCTTTAGAGAAACAGAATCAGCAGGAGATATCTGTAGATATAAATGTATAAAGGTGTCTCATGTAACCATGGAAATGTAGAGTCCAGGATCTGTAGGGAAGACCACAAGCTGGTAACTCTGATGAAGATCCTCAACAAACTCTCAGGAGAGGCAGGCTGAACAACCATGGGAATGGAAGAGTCCAAAATCTGTAGGGCAGGCTGTGAAGCTTACTACTCCAGTGAAGGGTCTGGATAAACTCCACAGGAGAGCTCACCCACTGAAGCAGGAAGATTGACTCTCTTCTGAATCCCCCTTAAAATTCTTCCAGTGATTAAATTAAGCATCACTCATTACAGAAGACACTCCTTTTAGCTGATTATAAATGCAATCAGCTGTGGATGCAGCTGATGTAATCATGATTTAAGTCCATGAAATGTCCCCATAGCAACAGCAGGTCAGCACTTGCCTGACCAGGTGAGCAGGTACCACCATCTGGCTAAGTTGACACATGACTGTCCCCATCCGTGACTGGGTTGGGTTCTTTTCCTTTGATACATTTTCTACACTGAACATACTTTTTAAATGACTATATTGTAGATATGTTATCTATTGGGCCTTGAACCAACTTTCCCATTCTACCTTAAAATCTGTTTTAATTTTTATGGATCTTAAATTTGACATATGAATTTCAAACAAAATCCAAAAATTATGTTAAATTAGGTTAAGATTTTGAATAAAAACTCACTGAACTGAAGATAAGGCTTTTTTCTGGAGAATTGACACATTCAGTCTTCTCATTATTGTACATGGTAGTCTATGCCAAATAATCTCATCTCCTTTATATCCTTAATTGATTTTAAAAATTATTTCATAAAAAAATGTTTTCCCTTAGTTGAAAGTTATTCCAAGTTACTTTATATCTGAAATGTCCCCGTGAATATGTATTATTTGTTTGTCATAGGACAAATCAGAGTACTGTTTCTATGTTACAATATTTTGGGGGGGTAACAAAAATCTTCTGTAGCAAGTAGGCTGGAACATTTGCATAAATGGAAGCAGTTTCAAGATTAAAGGGATGGAAAGTAACTTTTACAGACATAAAGGAAAGTTAGCTTGACTCATTCATTGAAAGAGTAGTTCTTTGTCTTACAGTAACAAATTTAAGGCAGGTGGACTTTAATATGCATTGGATCAAATGTATAGAACTAGGAGCTCAATTGGCTTTCTGGGTCAGCTGCCTTGGTGGAAATTTGAATTTTCAAAAGATATTAAGATGACACTCAAGGGAGAGTTGAAAATATTAAAAATAAATTTAGTTTGAAGTGCTACTGGTAAATGAAAGTGAGGGGTAAGGTGTATAGCATGTATAATCTTTTTTTCTGTTATCATTTTATTTCTTTTTCTGTTGTCTTTTTTATTTTTTTCTAAATCGATGCAAATGTTCTAGAAATGATGAATATGCAACTATGTGATGATATTAAGAATTACTGACTGTATATGTAGAATGGAATGATATTTTAATGTTTTGTTTGTTAATTTTTTTAATTAATAAAATTTTTAAAAAAGAGAGAGTTGAAAGAAGAGCTAGTACATGAAGCTATTTAATTCTGTGAGGTCTCTAAGTCTAACTCTGTATGATTTTTTTACTTTATTCTTACTGATTCTTTTAATCAGTGACTCTCCCTTGGCCAGTTTCCCCCATAAATTTGACTTTTTTGAAGAGTCCAGTTCTTTCTCTTGTAGAATGTTCCACATTTTGGATTTGTACAGTTACTTTCATAGTATTGCTTAAATTCTATTTCAATCCTCTGTTTTCATTTTATCTGAATGATATATTTGAAATTTGGTTAAATTCAAGTTAAAAATTTTTTAAAGAATATCTCAAACATAATGTGTACCACTAAATGCAACACATCAGGTGACACATAATGACAGGTGGTTTAACTATTATTGAAATTAATTTGAACATTTGGTTAGGGAGATAACCATCTGTGCTGGTTTAAAAAGATGCATGCCCCTTAGAAAAGCCATGTTTTAATTAAAATTCCATTTCAAGAGTTTTTTGAATAGTTTGAGCAGAGTTGGTACTAATTCTTTCTGGAATGTTTGGTAGAATTCACATGTGAAGCCATCTGGCCCTGGACTTTTTTGGGGGGGAAGCTTTTGAATGACTGATTCAATTTCTTTACTTGTGATTGGTTTGTTGAGGTCATCTATTTCTTCTTGAGTCAAAGTTGGTTGTTCAGGCCTTTCTAGGAACTTGTCCATTTCATCTACATTGTTGTATTTATTAGCGTAAAGTTCATAGTATCCTATTATTACCTCCTTCATTTCTGTGAGGGCAGTGGTTATGTCTCCTCTTCCATTTCTTATCTTATTTATTTGTGTCCTCTCTCTTCTTCTTTTTGTCAATCTTGCTAAGGGCCCATCAATCTTATTGATTTTCTCATAGAACCAACTTCTGGTCTTATTGATTTGCTCTATTGTTTTCATGTTCTCAATTTCATTTATTTCTGCTCTAATCTTTCTTATTTCTTTCCTTTTGCTTACTTTGGGGTTAATTTGCTGTTCTTTCTCCAGTTCTTCCAAGTGGACAGTTAATTCCTGAATTTTTGCCTTTTCTCCTTTTCTGATATAGGCATTTAGGGCAATAAATTTCCCTCTTAGCACTGCCTTTGCTGCATCCCATAGGTTTTGATATGTTGTGTTTTCATTTTCATTCGCCTCGAGATATTTACTAATTTCTCTTGTAATTTCTTTCTTGACCCACTGGTTGTTTAAGAGTGTGTTGTTGAGCTTCCACGTATTTGTGAATTTTCTGGCACTCTGCCTATTATTGATTTCCAACTTCATTCCTTTATGATCCGAGAAAGTGTTGTGTATGATTTCAATCATTTTAAATTTGTTGAGACTTGCTTTGTGACCCAGCATATGTTCTATCTTTGAGAATGATCCATGAGCACTTGCTTTGTCACCCAGCATACAGTCTATCTTTGAGAATGATCCATGAGCACTTGAGAAAAAGATGTATCCTGCTGTTGTTGGGTGTAATGTCCTATAAATGTCTGTTAAGTTTAGCTCATTTATTGTAATATTCAAATTCTCTGTTTATTTATTGATCCTCTGTCTAGATGTTCTGTCCATTGATGAGAGTGGCGAATTGAAGTCTCCAACTATTATGGTAGATGTGTCTATTTCTCTTTTCAGTGATTGCAATGTATTCCTCACGTATTTGGGGGCATTCTGATTCAGTGCATAAATATTTATGATTGTTATGTCTTCTTGTTTAATTGTTCCTTTTATTAGTAGATAGTATCCTTCTTTGTCTCTTTTAACTGTTTTACATTTGAAGTCTAATTTGTTGGATATTAGTATAGCCACTCCTGCTATTTTCTGGTTGTTATTTGTATGAAATATCTTTTCCCAACCTTTCACTTTCAACCTATGTTTATCTTTGGGTCTAAGATGTGTTTCCTGTAGACAGCATATAGAAGGATCCTGTTTTTTAATCCATTTTGCCAGTCTATGTCTTTTGATTGGGGGAATTCAGTCCATTAACATTTAGTGTTATTACTGTTTGGGTAATACTTTCCTCTACCATTTTGCCTTTTGTATTATGTATATCATATCTGATTTTCCTTCTTTCTACACTCTTCTCCATACCTCTCTCTTCTGTCTTTTCGTATCTGACTCTAGTGCTCCCTTTAGTATTTCCTGCAGAGCTGGTCTCTTGGTCACAAATTCTCTCAGTGACTTTTTGTCTGAAAATATTTTAATTTCTCCCTCATTTTTGAAGCACAATTTTGCTGGATATAGAAGTCTTGGTTGGCAGTTTTTCTCTTTTAGTAATTTAAATATATCATCCCACTGTCTTCTAGCTTCCATGGCTTTTGCTGAGAAATCTACACATAGTCTTATTGGGTTTCTCTTGTACGTGATGGACTGTTTTTCTCTTGCTGCTTTCAAGATCCTCTCTTTCTCTTTGACCTCTGACATTCTAACTAGTAAGTATCTTGGAGAATGCCTATTTGGATCTTTTCTCTTTGGGGTGCGCTGCACTTCCTGGATCTGTAATTTTAGCTCTTTCATAAGAGTTGGGAAATTTTCAGTGATAATTTCTTCCATTTGTTTTTCTCCTCCTTTTTCCTTCTCTTCTCCTTCTGGGACACCCACAGCACGTATATTTGTGCACTTCATATTATCATTCAATTCCCTGAGCCCCTGCTCAAATTTTTCCATTCTTTTCCCTATAGTTTCTGTTTCTTTTTGGATTTCAGATGTTCCATCCTCCAGTTCACTAATTCTAACCTCTGTCTCTTGAAATCTACCATTGTAGGTTTCCATTGTTTTTTTCATCTCTTCTACTGTATCTTTCATTCCCATAAGTTCTGTGATTTATTTTTTCAGACTTTCCATTTCTTCTTTTTGTTCATCCCATGCCTTCTTCATGTCCTCCCTCAATTTATTGATTTGGTTTTTGAAGAGGTTTTCCATTTCTGTTCGTATATTCAGAATTAGTTGTCTCAGCTCCTGTATCTCATTTGAGCTATTGGTTTGTTCCTTTGACTGGCCATATCTTCAATTTTCCTGGTGTGATTTGTTATTTTTTGCTGGCATCTGGGCATTTAATCAGATTTCCCTGAGTGTGGGACCCAGCAGGTTGAAAGACTTTCCTGTGAAGTCTCTGGGCTCTGTTTTTCTTATCCTGCCCAGTCTGTGGTGCTTGTCTGTCTGCAGGTCCCACCAGCAAAAGATGTGACTCCTTTAACTTTGGAAGACTCTCACTGCTGGGTGTGTGGTGGAGACAGAGGAAAGGTTGTAGGTTGGTTTTAATGTCTTCAAATTGTGAAGTCCTGGGATCTGAATTCCTTGAGAAAGGGATTCCACCTGAGTTGCATTTCACCCCTCCCGTGGGGAAGGTTCAGGTGGTAGAGAGCCCTGAAAGCAGCCTGTTTCTGCATTTGGGGCAGTTGTAACCTGTGTAATCCCAGCGCTGAGCCCAGAGGCAACCAAGCTCCATAGAAACAGCCACAGAAGGCTCTGTTTCACCCCCTTTCCTCTTTTTCAGTTAGCCCAATTGGCAACTTCCACCTTGATCAGTTTTGCCTGAGCTGAAGGCCTATTTTTAGTAATCAGAAGTTGTTCATTAATGCCATTATTGGTGTTAGATTGGGCTCAGTCTCTACTACTGTTGGAGACTCTTTCCTTTCCCTCTGGGAAGTCGCCTGTGGGGGAGGGGTGCCGGCCACCGTGGCTTGGGGAACCGCTGTGCCAAGTCTCCCAGCCAGCCCGGGAAGCCACGTGTGTGGGAGGGGCTCCAGTCACCGGCTGCCATGGCTTGGGGAACCGCCAATCCGAGGGTCCCAGCTGGCCCGGGAAGCCGCACGTGGGGGAGGGGCACCCCCCACCGCGGCTTGGGGAACTGCCGATCCGAAGCTCCCAGCCGGCCCAGGAAGGAGGGAGGGAGGGGCTCCGGCCACCAGCCACCGCAGCCCAGAGAAGTGCGCACCTCTCAGGGACCTCACTGCATCAGAATCTCTTAGCCGGTCCAGCCGGTCCAGAATGGGGTACACTGTGTGTCTTTATTACTTTTTTTTTTAATGAGATGAGAGCTGGACACTGGGTTTTTGGGGATATTTATTCCTGAGTGGTTGGGAAACATTCTTCAAGATTCTCAACTAATCCCACATTTAGGTTTAAGGTCACCTGCAATTCACATAATGATATTATGTTCAGTATAAACAAACACACAAATATATAAGTAATAAAAATTAATAAAAAACCACAACCAGGTCAGAAATACATATTCCTATATTTCTTTCTAAACATTCTGCCCCTTTCTGTGGTGGAGGGGGACACTGTGGTCCTGGCTCTAGCTATTTCCTTGTCAGTGAGTGTTTATAAGGTCATGCACTGCCCATTTTCCTGTTAGTTCATTGGAAAGATTCATGACTTGAAAGATTTCAGTATTTCCCCATTCAAAGTTTTTTTTAATTTTACTAAGTTTTTCTTTATATAGAGAAAACCATAATTTAGTAATTTTGGACCTTTTAATGAAACACAAAAAATAAGTTCTCCAAGATCCAAAGTGCAATTATGGAAGTCAAATTCATCAAATAACTTGTCACATCCCAATATTATAGAAGTCTATTGACTGTTACATAATATTCAGACTTCATATAGATAAAACCAACTTTTTTGGTTGCAACAATGATGTATGAGCTCTCGCTTTCATTGAATAATGCCATCATGTAGAAACTATTAATGTACAAGGATATCTATGTTTCTAGAAATTTTGCCAACAAAAGACATATCATTTCATACTATAATCTCTAGGACTTGTGGATGAGATTATCACACCCAGAGAATAAAGGGTTCTTGCCAAGGTAATTAGGGTAATTACTCAATTAATTTTGACTTAACCAGAAGGGAGATTATGTGGATATGCAAATCTAATCACACACACCTTTTGAAACTAGGAAATTGACTCCACCTGTAAGTAGAGGAAATCAGAGAGAATGGAAGGGTCAGAGGGACTCAGCATGCCATTGCTGGTTTGAAGGTGGGGAGGCCATATGTTTAAGTACATGGACAACTAATAAGAGAATAGAGTGATTCCTGGCTGACAGCCAGTAAGGACATGGGGGCCTCAAACCTACATCGGCAAATACAGCAGAGAACTGGACTCTTCAAGAATTCTGAATGAAGTGGAAGTGAGTCTCCATCAGACTCCCCAAATAAGACCCCAGACCAAGCAACACCTTATATTTTAGACTTGTCAGAACTGAAACACAGAGTGTAGTCCAGCCCGTCCACATTTCTGATTTCATAATTGTGAGTTAATGCGTGGGTTTTGTTTTTACCCCTTAATGTTTCTAATATTTTGTGGCAGTAATGCAAAACTAATACAGATACTTAAAGTGAAGTGTTTTGCTGAAAGAATTTGAATGATGTGTTAGGCTTGAGTAAAGACCATCCTGAGGTGAAATTAAACTTTGACCTTGAGAAATTGAATTGATAGGAAATCACATGTCTGAAAAATAATAATCTAATAATTAAATATTAGAAATTAATAAATGTACAGTCTAACTGCCTTAGATTGAATACTGGCTAAAAAAATTTTATTTATTAGCAAGAATAATCTTAAAGAAGAATAATCTTCATATGTTTAGATAATTTATCCTGAGAATCAAAGATTGGTGCAACAAAGTTAGCATAAGACAAAATGAAAAGCGAAAGAAGGTCTAAAGTTCTTAGAATAGTTACTGGTAGATTGGAGAGGCATGTGTAAAAGAGACTCATGTGCAATAGTAAGCTGCATTTAAGGGTGATTACAACATGATCTGAATTCAGGAAAATAATTGGTGTCATGGTCCATATGCCACATTCAATTTGGCACAATGAGTGGAATTATAGGATTTAGAAAAAAAACATCTTTCAAATATCTGGAGACTTATCATAATGCAGCATAGCATGAGGTTGAGTTCTAGGGCAGAAATCCCACATTTTTCATGGAAAATTGAACACCAGGGTGGGTTGAATTTAGGTAAGATTTTTTCTTATAGGTCATTACAAACAGAAACATAGAATAAAGCCCTAAAAAATTAAATACCTTAATAAACCACATTTTAGAACAATAATCATATGGTGGGGTATGAATGGAGAACATCTTCTAGGACACACATGCAAACATGAGCCTGGCCAATGCCACATAACAAGCAAAGGCAGTTCACCATTCAGGAATGGTGAGAGCATGGAGAGAACTCATCCTGCCATGCAGTCTTTCTGAAACAGCTGAAAACTGAAGATATGAATTCAAACATGGAGGAACATCTTCCAGTGGGACATTAAAAGGAACTATAGCAACCAAAATCCAGGACAACTGCTGACAAGATTCATCCAATTCTGCACAAATTGCCTGAGAAGAGGCCTGTGCATTTCCAGACAGAAACACCACTCATCTCATCATCTACTGTACTATACAAGATGTCTAATATTCAGTTAAAATTTTTTTTTTCTGAACTTGGCTTTAAAATCAACTTTAATGAATTTTTTAATTAATTAACGGAAAAAAGAAATTAACCCAACATTTAGAAATCATACCATTCTACATATGCAATCAGTAATTCTTAACATCATCACATAGATGCATGATCATCATTTCTTAGTACATTTGCATCGGTTTAGAAGAACTAGCAACACAACAGAAAAAGATATAGAATGTTAATATAGAGAAAAGAAATAAAAGTAATAATAATAGTAAAAAAACAAAAAACAAACAAAAAAAAAACCTATAGCTCAGATGCAGCTTCATTCAGTGTTTTAACATGATTACTTTACAATTAGGTATTATTGTGCTGTCCATTTTTGAATTTTTGTATCTAGTCTGTTGCACAGTCTGTATCCCTTCAGCTCCAATTACCCATTAACAAACCAAACAGCAAGAAACAAAACAATCTAGAAAAAATGCACTAAAGGATAAACAAGGTGTCAGGTTTAGCATTTAACTTAAATAATTGATTAAAATGTTAAACAATCTACAGAAAGCACAGACAACATGCATGAACAAATAAAGATTTCCAGAAAATAATTGGAGACTGCTAGAAGCAAAAGTCAAAAGGAAATGCTGCTAATAAAATTATAATAACAGAGCTGAGGTCTGAAGATAGAATAAGTGAAGTTAAATAAAGGTCAATACAAATTAATACCCTGAAATGTAAAAAGAAAAAAAAAGTGATAAAATGAATGGAGCGAGTGGCCAAATGGACTAATATGTTTATATATGTATATATATATAATTAGAAATTAAGAAAGAAAAGAGGGCAGAAGATGCATTGAATTGATAATTGCCAAGGAACTACAAAATATAATGAAAGAAATCAAGCTACAGAGCCAAAAAAATGGAGGTTAAAGCAGTATAAACATCAAAAAAGATACACACACACACACACATACATTCACGTACTCCTCCAGACACCTGAAAAACAAAGATAAATGGAACATTTTGAAGGCAGTCAGATATGACATAACATAGAAAACTCAAAATAAGAAAAACAGAAGACTTTTCATGAGAAAACCAACCAACTACAAAGAAATTGAGTGATATGGAGTACTGGGGGGGAAATTCTACTATCTTTTAATTTTCTATCCAGCATTAATATCTTTCACAAATAAAAAAAGATATTTTTAGATGAACAAAGCTTAGAAAATTAATTTCCTAAAGTCATGCAATACAAGGAATGATATAGAAGTTTCCAGCCTATAATATATTATCAAAGAGAAATTTGGACCTATGCTAGGAATTGGACAGCTCTAGAGATGATAAAGAGGTAAGCAAAATTAAAATGCATTTTCCTATTTGAAACACTTTTAAAGATAATTGACTTCCTCTAGCAAAAAAACAATTATTGATTTTTATCATATAAATTAAACTAAAACAAGAGCACAAAAGAGGGAGAAATATATTGGAACTGTACTGTTACAAATTCATTTAATACAAGGAAAATATTTTGGCATTTATAAGTATGCTGTGATATTTAAAATATAGAACAAGCAGAAAATATTGTAAAAAATAGCTAGACTAATAAACATATAATGGAAAAAAATCAAATCATAAAAAAGAATTTAAATTCAAGCAACAAAAGAGCAAAGAGGGTAAAACAACACATGGAACAAATAGAAAACAAATATAAAGCTAGATGAGCTAAAAGTAAATGGAGAGAAAAAGATGAAAAATTAATCATATTAATATCAGACAATGTAGGCTTAGATCAGAGAGAATTATGAGAGATGATGAAGGATGTTAAAATAATGATAAAACTCTGAATTCCCCAAGGAGTCAGAATAGCCTTATTGTTTAATGCATCTAAGAACAGAACTTCAAAATATATGAAATATACATACCTAATAGAACCAAAAGAAGGAACAACAACAATTCTAGTTATAATTTGAGACATCAACATTCAGGTTTCAGTAGTTGAAACAGACAGAAAATCAATGAAAATATAGAGGCCTGAAAATTATCAATGAACTTGACCTAATATTTATTGACCACTCTTCCCATCAACAGCAAAACATACATTCTTTTCAATTAAAAGGAGTTTCTGTATATAATTTGCCATGGTTCCCCTATAAATAAGATCTTACACAACCATGGAACGTTTGTCACAATTAAGAAAGAAACATTACTACATTATTACTAACTGAACGCAACACCTGATTTAGATATCACCAGATTCTCCTCTAAAGCCCTTTTCCCATTCCAGGCATACCTCATGTAAGACATCACATTGCATTTAATTGTCATGTCCCCTCAGTCTATTCTGGTATATAACAGTTTCCCTATATTTCCTTTTTTGTCATTACCATGGCTTTTTGAGGACTTACTTGTCAGGTATTTTGTAGAATGTACCCCACTTTGGGTTTGTCTGATGTATTCCTTTTGGAAGGAGTAAAGTAATGACCCCTTTTAGTCCCATCAGGTCAGAGATACACACCATTAATATAAAAGGTATGCCACTTTCCCCCACTGCAAAGATAGTATTTTATCATACAATGCTTCTTTTCTGAAACAAGTCAGTAAGGACAGACCAAATGCAAGAAAGGAGAGGGGACATATCCTGGAGGGTGACCTATCCATGTAAATTACGTGGCTTTCTGCATAACAAAATTGATTCTCTTCTCTCTTATATATTTAAATATTTAGCAATGTATTTATATCAGTATGGTGTCAAAAATGTTTACAATTTACTTTGTGTTTTAATCTCATTTTACATATAGTACAGTCACATGATTGAAAATTATCAATAAAATATTAATAATAAAAGTCACTTGAGGACTTCCGGAGAAGATGGCGGCTTAGTAAGACACGCGGATCTTAGTTTCTTCTCCAGGACAGCTACTAGGGGAGTAGAAACGATACAGAACAGCGCCCAAAGCCACAACAGAGATAAAAAAGACAGCGTACCCCATCCTGGAACGGCTGGCTGGCTGAGAGAAGCCACTCGGGTGAGATCGCCGAGACGCGCGGGCTTCACCGGGCGGGGCGGCAAGCGGCCGGAGTCACTCCCTTCCCCCTTCCTGGGAGAATTGGAGAGGCGGTCCCCTGAAACAGCGGCGGCTGGCACCCACACCACGCGCAGCCCCCCGGACCAACTGAGAGAATTGGATCGGAAATCCCCAGGCCGCGGAGAATGGTGACAGGTGGGGGAGGCCCCTTCCAAACCCGTGACTCCCCAGGAACGTGCACTCTTCTGGGCGGGCCGTTGCCGCTGGAGCCCTCCCGCCACGCTTGTCACCCGGGCGACTAGGAAATTCAGACGGGCGCTTTCCCGGGCTGCGGCGGCCAGCAACCCTCCCCGCATTCAGACCCCGGGCCAGCTCGAACCCTTCAAAGCCGCTTCGGCTAGCAAACCTCTCGGACAGCAAGAGTTTTCCAAAGTTAAAGGTCCCACAGCACCTTTTACTGGTGGGACCCGCAGACAAACGTGTGCCACGAGCGCCACCTACTGGGCAGGATAAGAAAAACAGAACCCAGAGATTTCACAGAAAAATCTTCCAAACTTTTGGATCCAATACCCAGGGAAATCTGTCTAAATGCGCAGACGCCAACAGAAGATAATGGATCACGCTCAAATAATTAAAAATATGGCCCAGTCAAAGGAACAAACCAATAGTTCAAATGAAATACAGGAGCTGAGACAACTAATGCTGAATATACGAACAGAAATGGAAAACCTCTTCAAAAACGAAATCGATAAATTGAGGGAGGACATGAAGAAGACATGGGCTGAACATAAAGAAGAAATAGAAAAACTGAAAACACAAAACACAGAACTTATGGAAGTGAAGGACAAAGTAGAAAAGATAGAAAAAACAATGGATACCTACAATGATATATTCAAAGAGACAGAAGATAGAATTAGTGATTTGGAGGATGGAACATCTGAATTCCAAAAACAAACAGAAACTATCGGGAAGAGAATGGAAAAATTTGAACAGGGTATCAGGGAACTGAAGGACAATATGAACCGCACAAATATACGTGTTGTGGGTGTCCCAGAAGGAGAAGAGAAGGGAAAAGGAGGAGAAAAACTAATGGAAGAAATTTTCACTGAAAATTACCCAACTCTTGTGAAAGACCTAAAATTACAGATCCAAGAAGTGCAGCGCACCCCAAAGAGATTAGACCCAAATAGGCATTCTCCAAGACACTTACTAGTTAGAATGTCAGAGGTCAAAGAGAAAGAGAGGATCTTGAGAGCAGCAAGAGAAAAACAATCCATCACATACAAGGGAAACCCAATAAGACTATGTGTAGATTTCTCAGCAGAAACAATGGAGCCTAGAAGACAGTGGGATGATATATTTAAATTACTAAAAGAGAAAAACTGCCAACCAAGACTCCTATATCTAGCAAAATTGCCCTTCAAAAATGAGGGAGAAATTAAAACATTCTCAGACAAAAAGTCACTGAGAGAATTTGTGACCAAGAGACCAGCTCTGCAAGAAATACTAAAGGGAGCACTAGAGTCAGAACCGAAAAGACAGAAGAGAGAGGTATGGAGAAGAGTGTAGAAAGAAGGAAAGTCAGATATGATATATATAATACAAAAGGCAAAATGGTAGAGGAAAATATTATACAAACAATAATAACACTAAATGTTAATGGACTGAATTCCCCAATCAAAAGACATAGAATGGCAGAATGGATTAAAAAACAGGATCCTTCTATATGCTGTCTACAGGAAACACATCTTAGACCCAAAGATAAACATAGGTTGAAAGTGAAAGGTTGGGAAAAGATATTTCATGCAAATAACAACCAGAAAAGAGCAGGAGTGGCTATACTAATATCCAACAAGTTAGACTTCAAATGTAAAACAGTTAAAAGAGACAAAGAAGGATACTATCTACTAATAAAAGGAACAATTAAACAAGAAGACATAACAATCATAAATATTTACGCACTGAACCAGAATGCCCCAAAATACGTGAGGAATACACTGCAAACACTGAAAAAGGAAATAGACACAAATACCATAATAGTTGGAAACTTCAATTCCCCACTCTCATCAATGGACAGAACATCTAGACAGAGGATCAATAAAGAAATAGAGAATCTGAATATTACTATAAAGGAGCTAGACTTAACAGACATTTATAGGACATTACATCCCACAACAGCAGGATACACCTTTTTCTCAAGTGCTCATGGATCATTCTCAAAGATAGACCATAGGCTGGGTCACAAAGCAAGTCTTAACAAATTTAAAAAGATTGAAATCATACACAACACTTTCTCGGATCATAAAGGAATGAAGTTGGAAATCAATAATAGGCGGAATGCCAGAAAATTCACAAATACATGGAGGCTCAACAACACACTCTTAAACAACGAGTGGGTCAAAGAAGAAATTGCAAGAGAAATTAGTAAATACCTCGAGGCAAATGAAAATGAAAACACAACATATCAAAACTTATGGGATGCAGCAAAGGCATTGCTAAGAAGGAAATTTATTGCCCTAAATGCCTATATCAGAAAAGAAGAAAAGGCAAAAATGCAGAAATTAGCTGTTCACTTGGAAGAACTGGAGAAAGAACAGCAAACTAATCCCAAAGAAGGCAAAAGGAAAGAAATAACAAAGATCAGAGCAGAAATAAATGAAATTGAAAACATGAAAACAATAGAGAAAATCAATAAGACCAGAAGTTGGTTCTATGAGAAAATCAATAAGATTGATGGGCCCTTAGCAAGATTGACAAAAAGAGAAGAGAGAGGATGCAAATAAATAAGATCAGAAATGGAAGAGGAGACATAACTACTGACCTCACAGAAATAAAGGAGGTAATAACAGGATACTATGAACAACTTTACGCTAATAAATACAACAATTTAGATGAAATGGATGGGTTCCTGGAAAGACATGAACAACCAACTTTGACTCAAGAAGACATAGATGACCACAACAAACCAATCACAAGAAAAGAAATTGAATTAGTCATTCAAAAGCTTCCTAAAAAGAAAAGTCCAGGACCAGACGGCTTCACATGTGAATTCTACCAAACGTTCCAGAAAGAATTAGTACCAATTCTCCTCAAACTCTTCAAAAAAATAGAAGTGGAGGGAAAACTACCTAATTCATTCTATGAAGCCAACATCACCCTCATACCAAAACCAGGCAAAGATATTACAAAAAAAGAAAACTACAGACCAATCTCTCTAATGAATATAGATGCAAAAATCCTCAATAAAATTCTAGCAAATCGTATCCAACAACACATTAAAAGAATTATACATCATGACCAAGTAGGATTCATCCCAGGTATGCAAGGATGGTTCAACATAAGAAAATCAATTAATGTAATACACCATATCAACAAATCAAAGCAGAAAAATCACATAATCATCTCAATTGATGAAGAGAAGGCATTTGACAAGATTCAACATCCTTTCCTGTTGAAAACACTTCAAAAGGTAGGAATACAGAGAACTTCCTTAAAATGATAGAGGGAATATATGAAAAACCCACAGCTAATATCATCCTCAATGGGGAAAAATTGAAAACTTTCCCCCTAAGATCAAGAACAAGGCAAGGATGTCCACTATCACCATTATTATTCAACATTGTGTTGGAGGTTCTAGCCAGAGCAATTAGACAAGAAAAAGAAATACAAGGCATCAAAATTGGAAAGGAAGAAGTAAAACTATCACTGTTTGCAGACGATATGATGCTATACGTCGAAAACCTGGAAAAATCCACAACAAAACCACTAGAGCTAATAAATGAGTACAGCAAAGTAGCAGGTTACAAGATCAACATTCAAAAATCTGTAGCATTTCTATACACTAGTAATGAACAAGCTGAGGGGGAAATCAAGAAACGAATCCCATTTACAATTGCAACTAAAAGAATAAAATACCTAGGAATAAATTTAACTAAAGAGACAAAAAACCTATATAAAGAAAACTACAAAAAACTGTTAAAAGAAATCACAGAAGACCTAAATAGATGGAAGGGCATACCGTGTTCATGGATTGGAAGACTAAATATAGTTAAGATGTCAATCCTACCTAAATTGATTTACAGATTCAATGCAATACCAATCAAAATCCCTACAACTTATTTTTCAGAAATAGAAAAACCAATAAGCAAATTTATCTGGAAGGGCAGGTGCCCCGAATTGCTAAAAAACATCTTCAGGAAAAAAAACGAAGCTGGAGGTCTAGCGATGTCGGACTTTAAGGCATATTATGAAGCCACAGTGGTCAAAACAGCATGGTATTGGCATAAAGATAGATATATCGACCAATGGAATCGAATAGAGTGCTCAGATATAGACCCTCTCATCTATGGACATTTGATCTTTGATAAGACAGTAAAGCCAACTCACCTGGGACAGAACAGTCTCTTCAATAAATGGTGCCTAGAGAACTGGATATCCATATGTAAAAGAATGAAAGAAGACCCATCTCTCACACCCTATACAAAAGTTAATTCAAAATGGATCAAAGATCTAAACATTAGGTCTAAGACCATAAAACAGTTAGAAGAAAATGTTGGGAGATATCTTATGGATCTTACAACTGGAGGCGGTTTTATGGACCTTAAACCTAAAGCAAGAACACTGAAGAAACAGACTTCCTGGAAGATGGCGGCTTAGTAAGACGCGCGGATCTTAGTTTCTTCTCCAGGACACCTACTAGGGGAGTAGAAACGATACAGAAAGCGCCCAAAGCCACAACAGAGATAAAAAAGACAGCGTACCCCATCCTGGAACGGCTGGTTGGCTGAGAGAAGCAGCTCGGGTGAGATCGCCGAGGCGCGCGGGCCTTACCGGGCGGGGTGCCAAGTGGCCGGAGTTACTCCCTTCCCCCTTCCCGGGCCGGCTGGGAGAATTGGAGAGGCGGTCCCCTGAAACAAAGACGGCTGGCGCCCACACCACGCGCAGCCCCCGGACCAACTGAGAGAATTGGATCGGAAACCCCCAGGCCGCAGAGCACGGTGACGGGTGGGGGAGGCCCCTTCCAAACCCGTGACTCCCGGGGAACGTGCACTCTCTCGGGCGGGCGGCTGCCGCTGGCGCCCTCCCGCAACACTTGTTGCCCAGGGCCGACTAGGAAATTCGGACAGGCTCTTTCCCTGGCTGCGGCGACCAGCAACCCTCCCTGCGTTCGGACCCTGGGCCGGCTCAAGCCGTTTCGGCTAGCGAACCCCCAGGACGGCGAGAGTTTTCCAAAGTTTAAGGTCCCACAGCACCTTTTACTGGTGGGACCCGCAGACAAACGGGTGCCACGAGCGCCACCTACTGGGCAGGATAAGAAAAACAGAACCCAGAGATTTCACAGAAAAATATTACAACCTTGCTGGGTCCAACACCAAGAGAAATCTGAATAAATGCCAAGATGCCAGCAGCAGAAGATAACTGTCCACGCTCAAAAGATTGAGAATATGGCTCAGTCAAAGGAACAAACCAATAGCTCAAATGAGACACAAGAGCTGAGACAACTAATGCTGAATATACGAACAGAAATGGAAAACCTCTTCAAAAATGAAATCGATAAATTGAGGGAGGACATGAAGAGGACATGGGCTGAACATAAAGAAGAAATAGAAAAACTGAAAAAACAAATTGCAGAACTTATGGAAGTGAAGGATAAAGTAGCAAACATAGAAAAAATAATGGATAGCTACAATGATAGATTTAAAGAGACAGAAGATAGAATTAGTGATTTGGAGGATGGAACATCTGAATTCCAAAAACAAACAGAAACTATAGGGAAAAGAATGGAAAAATTTGAACAGGGTATCAGGGAACTCAAGGACAATATGAACCGCACAAATATACGTGTTGTGGGTGTCCCAGAAGGAGAAGAGAAGGGAAAAGGAGGAGAAAAACTAATGGAAGAAATTATCACTGAAAATTTCCCAACTCTTATGAAAGACCTAAAATTACAGATCCAAGAAGTGCAGCGCACCCCAAAGAGATTAGACCCAAATAGGCGTTCTCCAAGACACTTACTAGTTAGAATGTCAGAGGTCAAAGAGAAAGAGAAGATCTTGAAAGCAGCAAGAGAAAAACAATCCATTACATACAAGGGAAACCCAATAAGATTTTGTGTAGATTTCTCAGCAGAAACCATGGAAGCTAGAAGACAGTGGGATGATATATTTAAAATACTAAAAGAGAAAAACTGCCAACCAAGACTCCTATATCCAGCAAAATTATCCTTCAAAAATGGGGGAGAAATTAAAACATTCTCAGACAAAAAGTCACTGAAAGAATTTGTGACCAAGAGACCAGCTCTGCAAGAAATACTAAAGGGAGCACTAGAGTCAGATACAAAAAGACAGAAGAGAGAGATATGGAAAAGAGTGTAGAAAGAAGGAAAATCAGATATGATATATATAATACAAAAGGCAAAATGTTAGAGGAAAATATTATCCAAACAGTAATAACACTAAATGTCAATGGACTGAATTCCCCAATCAAAAGACATAGAATGGCAGAATGGATTAAAAAACAGGATCCTTCTATATGCTGTCTACAGGAAACACATCTTAGACCCAAAGATAAACATAGGTTGAAAGTGAAAGGTTGGGAAAAGATATTTCATGCAAATAACAACCAGAAAAGAGCAGGAGTGGCTATACTAATATCCAACAAATTAGACTTCAAATGTAAAACAGTTAAAAGAGACAAAGAAGGACACTATATACTAATAAAAGGAACAATTAAACAAGAAGACATAACAATCATAAATATTTACGCACCGAATCAGAATGCCGCAAAATACGTGAGGAATATACTGCAAACATTGAAAAGGGAAATAGACTCATATACCATAATAGTTGGAGACTTCAACTCACCACTCTCATCAAGGGACAGAACATCTAGACAGAGGATCAACAAAGAAATAGAGAATCTGAATATTACTATAAATGAACTAGACTTAATAGACATTTATAGGACATTACATCCCACAACAGCAGGATACACCTTTTTCTCAAGTGCTCATGGATCATTCTCAAAGATAGACCATATGCTGGGTCACAAAGCAAGTCTTAACAAATTTAAAAAGATTGAAATCTTACACAACACTTTCTCGGACCATAAAGGAATGATGTTGGAAATCAATAATAGGCAGAGTGCCAGAAAATTCACAAATACGTGGAGGCTCAACAACACACTCCTAAACAACGACTGGGTCAAAGAAGAAATTGCAAGGGAAATTAGCAAATACCTCGAGGCGAATGAAAATGAAAACACAACATATCAAAACTTATGGGACGCAGCAAAGGCAGTGCTAAGAGGGAAATTTATTGCTCTAAATGCCTATATCAGAAAAGAAGAAAAGGCAAAAATTCAGGAATTAACTATTCATTTGGAAGAACTGGAGAAAGAACAGCAAGCTAACCCCAAAGCAAGCAAAAGGAAAGAAATAACAAAGATTAGAGCACAAATAAATGAAATTGAAAACATGAAAACAATAGAGAATATCAATAAGGCCAGAAGTTGGTTCTATGAGAAAATCAATAAGATTGATGGGCCCTTAGCAAGATTGACAAAAAGAAGAAGAGAGAGGATGCAAATAAATAAGATCAGAAATGGAAGAGGAGACATAACTACTGACCTCACAGAAATAAAGGAGGTAATAACAGGATACTATGAACAACTTTACGCTAATAAATACAACAATTTAGAGGAAATGGACGGGTTCCTGGAAAGACATGAACAACCAACTTTGACTCAAGAAGACATAGATGACCTCAACAAACCAATCACAAGTAAAGAAATTGAATTAGTCATTCAAAAGCTTCCTAAAAAGAAAAGTCCAGGACCAGATGGCTTCACATGTGAATTCTACCAAACGTTCCAGAAAGAATTAGTACCAATTCTCTTCAAACTCTTCAAAAAAATCGAAGTGGAGGGAAAACTACCTAATTCATTCTATGAAGCCAACATCACCCTCATACCAAAACCAGGCAAAGATATTACAAAAAAAGAAAACTACAGACCTATCTCTCTAATGAATACAGATGCAAAAATCCTCAATAAAATTCTAGCAAATCGTATCCAACAGCACATTAAAAGAATTATACATCATGACCAAGTAGGATTCATCCCAGGTATGCAAGGATGGTTCAACATAAGAAAATCAATTAATGTAATACACCATATCAACAAATCAAAGCAGAAAAATCACATGATCATCTCAATTGATGCAGAGAAGGCATTTGACAAGATTCAACATCCTTTCCTGTTGAAAACACTTCAAAAGATAGGAATACAAGGGAACTTCCTTAAAATGATAGAGGGAATATATGAAAAACCCACAGCTAATATCATCCTCAATGGGGAAAAATTGAAAACTTTCCCCCTAAGATCAGGAACAAGACAAGGATGTCCACTATCACCACTATTATTCAACATTGTGTTGGAGGTTCTAGCCAGAGCAATTAGACAAGAAAAAGAAATACAAGGCATCAAAATTGGAAAGGAAGAAGTAAAACTATCACTGTTTGCAGACGATATGATACTATACGTCGAAAACCCGGAAAAATCCACAACAAAACTACTAGAGCTAATAAATGAGTACAGCAAAGTAGCAGGTTACAAGATCAACATTCAAAAATCTGTAGCATTTCTATACACTAGTAATGAACAAGCTGAGGGGGAAATCAAGAAACGAATCCCATTTACAATTGCAACTAAAAGAATAAAATACCTAGGAATAAATTTAACTAAAGAGACAAAAAACCTATATAAAGAAAACTACAAAAAACTGCTAAAAGAAATCACAGAAGACCTAAATAGATGGAAGTGCATACCGTGTTCATGGATTGGAAGACTAAATATAGTTAAGATGTCAATCCCACCTAAATTGATTTACAGATTCAATGCAATACCAATCAAAATCCCAACAACTTATTTTTCAGAAATAGAAAAACCAATAAGCAAATTTATCTGGAAGGGCAGGGTGCCCCGAATTGCTAAAAGTATCTTGAGGAAAAAAAACGAAGCTGGAGGTCTCGCGCTGCCTGACTTTAAGGCATATTATGAAGCCACAGTGGTCAAAACAGCATGGTATTGGCATAAAGATAGATATATCGACCAATGGAATCGAATAGAGTGCTCAGATATAGACCTCTCATCTATGGACATTTGATCTTTGATAAGGCAGTCAAGCCAACTCACCTGGGACAGAGCAGTCTCTTCAATAAATGGTGCCTAGAGAACTGGATATCCATATGCAAAAGAATGAAAGAAGACCCATCTCTCACACCCTATACAAAAGTTAACTCAAAATGGATCAAAGATCTAAACATTAGGTCTAAGACCATAAAACAGTTAGAGGAAAATGTTGGGAGATATCTTATGGATCTTACAACTGGAGGCGGTTTTATGGACCTTAAACCTAAAGCAAGAGCACTGAAGAAGGAAATAAATAAATGGGAACTCCTCAAAATTAAACACTTTTGTGCATCAAAGAACTTCATCAAGAAAGTAGAAAGACAGCCTTCACAATGGGAGACAATATTTGGAAATGATGTATCAGATAAAGGTCTAGTATCCAGAATTTATAAAGAGATTGTTCATCTCAACAACAAAAAGACAGCCAACCCAATTACAAAATGGGAAAAAGACTTGAACAGACACCTCTCAGAAGAGGAAATACGGATGGCCAAGAGGCACATGAAGAGATGCTCAATGTCCCTGGCCATTAGAGAAATGCAAATCAAAACCACAATGAGATATCATCTCACACCCACCAGAATGGCCATTATCAACAAAACAGAAAATGACAAGTGCTGGAGAGGATGCGGAGAAACAGGCACACTTATCCACTGTTGGTGGGAATGTCAAAGGGTGCAACCACTGTGGAAGGCAGTTTGGCGGTTCCTCAAAAAGCTGAATATAGAACTGCCATATGACCCAGCAATACCATTGCTAGGTATCTACTCAAAGGACTTAAGGGCAAAGACACAAACGGACATTTGCACACCAATGTTTATAGCAGCATTATTTACAATTGCAAAGAGATGGAAACAGCCAAAATCTCCATCAACAGAAGAGTGGCTAAACAAACTGTGGTATATACATACGATGGAATATTATGCAGCTTTAAGACAAGATAAACTTATGAACCATGTAATAACATGGATGGACCTAGAGAATATTATGCTGAGTGAATCCAGCCAAAAACTAAAGGACAAATACTGTATGGTCCCACTGATGTGAACGGACATTCGAGAATAAACTTGAAATTTGTCATTGGTAACAGAGTTCAGCAGGAGTTAGAAACAGGGTAAGACAATGGGTAATTGAAGCTGAAGGGATACAGACTGTGCAACAGGACTAGATACAAAAACTCAAAAATGGACAGCACAATAATACCTAATTGTAAAGTAATCATGTTAAAACACTGAATGAAGCTGCATCTGAGCTATAGGTTTTTGTTTTGTTTTGTGTTGTTTTGTTTTGATTTTACTATTATTACTTTTATTTTTTTCTCTATATTAACATTCTATATCTTTTTCGGTTATGTTGCTAGTTCTTCTAAACCAATGCAAATGTACTAAGAAACGATGATCATGCATCTATGTGATGACGTTAAGAATTAATGATTGCATGTGTAGAATGGTATGATCTCTAAATGTTGGGTTAATTTCTTTTTTTCCGTTAATTAAAAAAAAAAGAGAAGGGATAATTGGAGCTGAAGGGATACAGACTGTACAACGGGACTGGATATAAAAACTCAGAAATGGACAGCACAATACTACCCAATTGTAATGCAATTATGTTAAAACACTGAATGAAGCTGCATGTGAGGTATAGGTTTTTTGTTTTTGTTTTTTTTGTTTTTTTTCTTTCTATTATTGTTTTAATTCTTATTCTGTTGTCTTTTTATTTCTTTTTCTAAATTGATGCAAATGTACTAAGAAATGATGAATATGCAACTATGTGATGTTATTAAGAATTACTGATTGTACATGTAGATTGGAATGATTTCTAATTGTTTTGTTAATTCTTTTTTTAATTAATAAAAAAAAAAAGAACACTGAAGAAGGAAATAAATAAATGGGAGCTCCTCAAAATTAAACACTTTTGTGCATCAAAGAACTTCATCAAGAAAGTAGAAAGACAGCCTACACAATGGGAGATAATATTTGGAAATGATATATCAGATAAAGGTCTAGTATCCAGAATTTATAAAGAGATTGTTCATCTCAACAACAAAAAGACAGCCAACCCAATTACAAAATGGGAAAAAGACTTGAACAGAGACCTATCAGAAGAGGAAATACAAATGGCCAAAAGGCACATGAAGAGATGCTCAATGTCCCTGGCCATTAGAGAAATGCAAATCAAAACCACAATGAGATATCATCTCACACCCACCAGAATGGCCATTATCAACAAAACAGAAAATGACAAGTGCTGGAGAGGATGCGGAGAAAGAGGCACACTTATCCACTGTTGGTGGGAATGTCAAATGGTGCAACCACTGTGGAAGGCAGTTTGGCGGTTCCTCAAAAAGCTGAATATAGAATTGCCATACGACCCAGCAATACCATTGCTGGGAATCTACTCAAAGGACTTAAGGGCAAAGACACAAACGGACATTTGCACACCAATGTTTATAGCAGCGTTATTTACAATTGCAAAGAGATGGAAACAGCCGAAATCTCCATCAACAGAAGAGTGGCTAAACAAACTGTGGTATATACATACGATGGAATACTATGCAGCTTTAAGACAGGATAAACTTATGAAGCATGTAATAACATGGATGGACCTAGAGAACATTATGCTGAGTGAGTCTAGCCAACAACTAAAGGACAAATACTGTATGGTCCCACTGATGTGAACAGACATTCGAGAATAAATTTGGAATATGTCATTGGTAACAGAGTCCAGCAGGAGGTAGAAACAGGGTAAGATAATGGGCAATTGGAGTTGAAGGGATACAGACTGTGCAACAGGACTAGATACAAAAACTCAAAAATGGACAGCACAATAATACCTAAGTGTAAAGTAATCATGTTAAAACACTGAATGAAGCTGCATCTGAGCTATAGGTTTTTGTTTTGTTTTGTTTTGCTTTGTTTTGATTTTACTATTATTACTTTTATTTTTTTCTCTATATTAACATTCTATATCTTTTTCGGTTATGTTGCTAGTTCTTCTAAACCAATGCATATGTACTAAGAAATGATGATCATGCATCTATGTGATGATGTTTAGAATTAATGATTGCATATGTAGAATGGTATGATCTCTAAATGTTGGGTTAATTTCTTTTTTTCCGTTAATTAAAAAAAAAAAAAAGAGAAGGGATAATTGGAGCTGAAGAGATACAGACTGTACAACGGGACTGGATACAAAAACTCAGAAATGGACAGCACAATACTACCCAATTGTAATGCAATTATGTTAAAACACTGAATGAAGCTGCATGTGAGGTATAGGCTTTTTTTTTTTCTATTAATGTTTTAATTCTTATTCTGTTGTCTTTTTATTTCTTTTTCTAAATCGATGCAAATGTACTAAGAAATGATGAATATGCAACTATGTGATGTCATTAAGAATTACTGATTGTACATGTAGAATGGAATGATTTCTAATTGTTTTGTTAATTCTTTTTTTAATTAATAAAAAAAATAAAAATAAATAAAAAAAAAGTCACTTGAGTGCTCAAGTATGATTTAAATCCTTTCCAACTTCCCGGGGAGATTCCTCAGGCCAGTTTCCCAACTTATCAGTCAGGCTTTGTTTCAGGGGAACTTTTCCTAGTCAGTAGGAAAGTCATACTCCATCCCCTCCAAAGAGGCTCATCTCTTTAAAATATGCATACACTTAGACATTTTCTATTAGCTCTGATGTGCAATCCTTTGAAAAAAGATGGTTTCTTTTCATCATGATTATAGATCTTTATCATTCCCTAATATATGCATTTCTTTGAATAGTCATGTGCTGTCTTCAGACTGTTTTCTGTTTGGGAGTGTACATTCAGACTCTCTGGTACTTTGGGTTTAAAGAATGAAGCTGACATCTTAAGCTCTTACTGAGGGCCTCCTAAACTTCTCACAAGTGACTGGTAGTGGGAGGTGGGTGACAGTGGTGTTGTACTCCCACCAATTTTCGATTCACATTGTACCCACTCAGAAGCTCAATTCCTTAAAAATTTATATTACATTTAAGAAAAAAGAAGATGCAATAACCTTATAACAGCCAGTGACTTTTCCAGCGAGGAAGGATCTGCATAAACCAGACTTTCTCTTGCTCTTTCATGTAATTTTACTTTAGTCATGTATATGGAGGGGTAAGGAGTGGAAAGGAGTGGGGGTATTGAGATTAGAGATTACTCATTCAGCTTCCAGAGTGGATAAGTTTCAAGAAGTTTCTTGTTTCACAAATGCCAAGAGGACATCGAGTCATTTGGGCACTGAGGTGGGGTAAGTTGGGCAGTGTTCCTGTTGCGGACCCTGTGTTGAATGTTGGGCACCTAGAGACAAGATAAGTGCTACATCAGTATCTGTCATTTCTGAGATTTAACTTTGAAATTGACAACAAGGTCTCCCCACTGAGTGGTAACTTGTGGAAAGGAAAGGCCTCTCCATGGAGACTCTTCACATTAACTGGCTTGATTATATTGTCACAAATCAAATGAATAAGCCATTTGCCATTGGTGAAATATTCTCTGTACATCCACATGGGCCATCTTGGAAAGAGAGAAGCAGAGAATTAGGATGAGGTTGGAGATAGTATGGGTAAAGAGATGAAGAAGAAGGAAAGAGGAAGGATTGGGAATGCCTCCATAAACAATCAATGTCATGCACACATATGCTTTCCAACCTTCAAAGTAGGTTGTTGGAATTTTAAATGGTGCTGTTTTGAGTCTGTAGATCAATTTGGGGAGAACTGACATATTAACTATGTTTTGCCTTCCTATCCATAAGCAGGGAATGTCTTCCCATCTGTCTAGGTCTCCTTTAATTTCTTTTAGCAATGTTACATAGTTTTCTGTGTGCAAGTCATTTTGCATGCTTAGTTAAGTTCATTCTTAAGTGTTCAATTCATTTTGGTTGGTATTTTGAATGAAATTTTTTTCTTAACTGATTCCTCAGCTGGGTACTGGCTGTGAATAGAAAGGTTACTGATTTTTTTCATGTTAATTTTATATCCTGCCACCTTGCTGAATTTGTTTCTTAGCTCAAGTAACCTTTCTGTAGATTTCTCAGGACCTTCCAGGAATAGTTTCATATCATCTGTAAATAATGAGAGTTTTACTTCTTCTTTCTGGTATGGATGTCTTTTATTTCTTTGTCCTGCCTGATTGCCCTAGCTAGAACTTCTAGCACAATGTTGAATAACAGTGGTGACAGTGAGCATCCTTGTCTAATACCTGATCTTAGAGGGAAGGTTTTCAGTCTCTCTCCATTGAGTATGATGATGGCTATCAGTTTTTCATATATATTCCCTTTATCATATTGAGGTAGTTAACTTTGATTCCTGTCTTTTGAAATGTTTTTTTATCAGGAAACATTGCTAAATTTTCTCAAATGCTTTTTCAGCATCAGTCAAGTTGATCATGTGATTTTTTCCTTTTGATTAGTTAATGTGCTTTATTACAGTAATTGATTTTCTTGTGTTAACCATCTTTGCATTGCTGATACAAACTCCACTTCTTCATGGTGCATAATTCTTTCAACGTGCTGTTGGATTTGATTTGTTCATATTTTATTGAGAATTTTTTCATCTGTTTTCATTAGGGAGACTGGCCAGTAGTTTTCCTTTATTATAGCATCTTTACCCAGTTTTGGCATTAAAATGACATTAGCTTCATGAAATGAGTTAAGTAAAGTTCTTTTTCCATGATTTTTTAGAAAAGATTGAGCAGGATTGGTATTAGTTCTTTCTGGAATGTTTGATAAAATTCTGCTGTGAATAAATGTTATCGATTTTCTCAAAGAACCAACTTTTGGTTTTATTGATTCTTTCTATTGTTCTTTTGTTCTCCCATTCATTTATCTCTGCTTTAATCTTTGGTATTTCTCTTTTTACTATTTGCTTTCAGGTTAGCTTGCTGTTCTTTCTCAAGTTCCTCCAGGCTTGCTGTTACATCCTTGATCTTTGCTCTTTCTTGCTTTTTAATATAGGCATTTAGGTCCCTCTCAGCACAGCCTTTGCTGCATCCCAGAAGTTCTGATAAGCTGTGTTCTCATTTTCATGCATCTTCAGATTGTTACTGATTTCTCTACCAATTTCTTCTTTGACCCACTGGTTGTTTAAGAGTGTGTGACTTAATCTCCATATATTTTGTGAATGTTCTCATTCTTTGGTGGTTATAGAGATCCAGCTTCATTCCATTAAGATCAAATGAAGTGCTTTGAATAATTTCAATATTTTCAAATTTATAGAGACCAGTTTTATGCCCTAGCATATGAACTATCTTGGAGAATGTTCCATGAGCACTAGAGAAGAATGTGCAACCTTGTGCTTTGGGGTGCAGTGACCTATATATGTCTGTTAGGTCTAATTCATTTATCAAGTCATTTAAGTTCTCTATTTTCTTGTTGTTCTTATGTCTAGTTGTTCTATTATAGAGAAAAATGATGTATTGAAGTCTCCTATTATTATTGTTGAAATATCTATTTCTCCCTTGAGTTTTGCCAATATCTGTCTCATGTACTCTGGAGCTCCTTGATTGGGAGTATCAACATTTATGATTGTTATACCTTCTTGGTGAATTGACTCTTTAATTAGTATGTAGTGTCCTTCTTTGTGTCTTATGACATCTTTACATTTAAAGTCTCTTTTGTCCAATATCAGTACAGCAACTCCTGCTTTCTTTTGGTTACAACTTGTAGAAAATCTTTTTCCACTTTTTCACTTTCAATCTATTTGTATCTTTGTGTCTAAAATGAGACTTTAGTAAGCAGCATACAGCTGGGTTATGTTTCCTAATCCATTCTTCCAATCTATATCTTTTAGTTTGTAAGTTTATTCCATTTATATTCATAGTTATTACTGAAAGTGTGTTTCTTGTTTCCACCATGTTATTATTTTTATTTTGTCAGATCTATATATTCTTTTCTCTCGTTATCTTTGCATTCTTTAAATTACACTTAGTGATACTCTTCAATTTTGTACCCTACTCCAGGCCTTCCTCTCATTTTGTTGTTTTTTTTCAGCTGGAAGAACTCCTTTTATTATTTCCTGTAGGGCCAGTCTCTTTGACAAACTTTTTTAGGACTTCTTTTCTGTGACAACTTTAACCCCTCCCTTGATTTTGAAGGGCAATTTGGCTGTGTACAAAATTATTGGTTGGAAGTCTTTATCTTTCAGAACTTTGAATATATCATTCTATTCCCTTCTGGCCTCCAGGGTGCTAGTTGAATAGTCTGAACTCAGTCTTATTTGATTTCCCTTGTATGTAGTGGATTGTTTTTCTCTCGCCACTTTCAGGATTTACTGCTTCTCTTCAACATTTGACAAACTGATTAGTATGTGCCTTGGGGAAAGCCTATTTGGACTTTTTTCTGTTTGGAATTCTTTGGGCTTCTTTGACTTGTGTATTTACATCCTTTATGAGGATTGGGAATGAGGATTGCATTCCTGATACAAACTCCACTTCTTCATGGTGCATAATTCTTTCAATGTGCTATAATGAGAAGTTCCCCCCATTATATCTTCAACTACTCTTCCTAGCCCTTTACTCCTCTCTTCTCCTTCTGGGACACCAATGATTCTTATATTTCTGTGTTTTGTTTTGTCTATCATTTCCCTGAGTTCCCATTCAGTTTTTTCCATCTTTTTTGCCATTTGCTATTTTGAGTCTTCAAAATCAATTATCCTGTCCTTTATATCACTTATTCTTTCTTCTGTCTCTTCAAATCTGGTGGTGTGTGCCTTTAATAAGTTTTTCATTTGGTCAACAGAGTCCTTAATCTCTGTGATTTCTGCTACTTTTATATTTATTCTTTCAAATTTCTCTTTGTGCTCTTCTACTGCCTTCTTGATCTCCTTTATATCATTTACTATCTCACTGATTTTATTAAGTAGAGTTTCATGAACATCTTTGATTAACTAATCAAAGATGTTCATGATCAATGTTCTAACATCTGTGTTGCCTTTGGTGTTTTAATTTGGTCATTAGGCAGGGCTGTATCTGTCTGCATTGTGAAGTGCTTAATGATCTTCTGCTATCCTCATGGCATGTAAATATCTCAATTGATTTATTTTGGCAGATGATTATATTTTTTAGATGATTATTTTATTAATCATGCACCTTCTGTTCACAGGATAGTTATACTCCAGGGAGCAAGGCATAGGGTGGAGTACTCAGTATGGTGATTTATTGCAGGGAAAGTATATGTGCAAGTGGTGGGTTTTATGCTGATGCTTGTGAATATGGGTGCCCAGTGGCCAAGGAGGACGTAGCTGTGAAGGTGCACCAGTCTGGGGGACAAAAACCTGGTGTGTGCTGGTCTAAGGGATGGGGCCCTTTGTACACATGGGCAGACCTGTGGCAACAGGTCAGCAGTATGCCTACATGGATTGGGGGCAGATGTGACCCAGCTGCACAGGTTGGCACTTTTTCAGAGCTGGGAAGTGAGGCTGAGGGCTGTGTGCATGCACAGTTCTAGTACTCCTGTAAAGTGCAGTTCCCAGATATGAATTATGTGATTGTGGCCCATGCACATACATGAGCCTGAGAGTACCATACAATGGATGCATTGAGCTCAAGGAGTGTGGGGTGAGGCTGTGTTACAGTACATGTGGTGGGCGTGGATGACTAGGTATAGGGATTAGTGCCCACAACTTTTATGCACTGGCAACAGCCTGCATAGAATAGGGAAGGGGAGCTTGTACTTGGCAGGGTTGTAGGAGAGGTGGCTGGGCTGCATTTGGGGGGGGTTGGAACATGTATGTGCACTGGGGTGGGGTGGGGTGGGGGTACCTGGATCATGGGGAAGGGGAGTGGGTGATAGCATTTGGGTGCATGAGATGTGTGGTGGTGAGTCCCCAATCACAGCGCTGCACTGATGAGGGTAACATGCCCAAGGAACACGGCCTGGCTTACTTCCTAGTCCCTTGTTCTCATCTATGCGCTCCCTTAGGCTCCACACCTCCATGCCTGTGCACCAGGTTCTGCCTTTCAGTACCTCAGCCTCTGCAACCAGGGCTGCTGCATGTGGTTCAGAAGCCCACCCAGGTCAGCTGCACACCCAAATTCCTGCTACGTTCACCCTCCTGTTCCTTCTCTAACATTTCCATGGAAAAGGGCTTCTTTTGAACTATGCTAGTCTGCCATCTTCCCCGCAGCATCTTTGATTTTTATAACTGTTATATTATACAATAAAAGTTAAAAATACAAAAAGAAGTGAATTCATAATTTCCAATCCTGTTTTCCTGGAGGGAATTTAATGATTGTTGTTGCAAATGTGGGTTTGGCTCAGTTCACAATGGCAAAGATTTTGGTGGTTTGTAATGAAATGAATACTCACAAATGAGAGTTTGAAGGGCTTCAGAAACATGGACAGCTTTGTCTATATGATGTTTGAAGTAACTAGGGGTTGATTAGGAACCTAGAGCATTAAGGGAAAAACTCAGAAGAAAGTGTGAAATATTCACACCTTTATTTTGCTTTGGAAATGAGTACTTACTAAGTAGAGTCAGTCTAAAAGCAGAAGGCAAAAGGAGAAAGGCTAAAAGTTGTAGTAACTTGATTTTGACAACCTGCAACTACTTTTCAGCATTAGAAATGTGAATATTCCTGACTTACCAATGCATCAAAATTACTGGCATATAATTTATAAAGCTCCACCTTTTAAATACAGATACAGTGATAGAAGTTATCAATTTTTTTTACTGTAGCCTAGGTGAAATATTTCTTTTTATTTTTCTATGCAGTAATATATAATCTCATTAGTAAAAGGAATAAGATGTGACACATTACCATAACCTCCTTAGGCTCTCTTCTGTTTTTTCCAATTTATCCTTTTTTTGGATATCTGCATTAAAGCAGGAATGAACATATGTCCACCAAACCACAGAACCCTAAGATATATGAAACAAACTTTGTCATCATTTAAAGGAGAAATAGTTCTATAACAATAGCTGGAGACTTTAATACCCCACTTTGAATACAAGATAGCATATCCAGACAGAAGATCATTTGAGGTATAAATGACTTGAACAATACTATAAAACATCTAGCCATATGTACAAAATACTCCACCTAACAACAATGCACATAGAACATGCTCCAGGGTAGACCATAGGTTAGGTTAAAAAAGTCTCAATAAAATTTAATAGATTGAAATCACACAAAGCATATTCTCTGAGCACTATGGAATGAAACTACAAATCAACAGCAGAAGAAAAAGTATAAAATTTACAATATGTAGAAAGTAAAAAGGACACTCAAACAGCCAGTGGGTCAAACAATAAATCACAGGAAAATTTGAAAACAATGTCAGATCAATGAAAACAAAATCACTAAATACCAAACCCATGGGATGCAGAGAAAGCAGTGTTCACAGGGAAATTTCTATCTGTGAATGCCTGCATTTAAAAAGATGCAAGAACACAAAACATTAACCCAATATTTCATGCTAAGGAATGAGAAAGAAAATATTAAAATTAAGGTCAAAGGAATCAGGAGGGAATAATAAAGATTAGAGCAGAGATAAACAAAATAGAGAATAGAGTGTATAATTAAAATCAAAAGTTGATTCTTTGTAAAGGTCAACAAAATTATTAGGTAGAGTGGCTAATAACAACAACAGCAAGCAGAAAAGAAACAACTGACTAAAATAAGAAATAAAATTGGGGACATTAATACATTAATACTGGCCTTAAAGAAATAAAAATATTATAAGAGAATATCAAATTAAATGACCAGATGAGAGCTATGAGTTTCTGGAAATACTAAAATTATCAAAAGTGGCTCAAGCAAAAATAGAATAGTTAAACAGAAAATGAAAAGTAAAAACATTGTATCAGTAATCAAAAACCTCCCAACAATGAAACATCAAGGACCAGATACTTGCATCATTAAAATCTATGAAATACTTAAAGACTTAATAATAATGAATTTCAAACTCTTCCAAACCACAGAAGAGGGGAAAACATTTACTGATTCATTCTATGAGGGCTGCTTTACCCTGATGTCAAAGCCAGATACAGACACATGAGAAAAGAAAACTACAGACCCATATCCCTTATGAATGCAAATGTAAAACAGCTCACCAAAATACTAGTAAACTGAACCAACTGCATATTAAAAGGATTATATAACAGGCCTAAGTGGGCTTTACTCAAGGAATGCAAGAGTTGTTCTACATTAAAAAAAATAAATCATTATAATATATTATAATACTAGAATGAAAAAACAAAAAGCACTTGATCATATCAAATGACAAAGAAAATGTACTTGAAAAATTCAAACATTTAAAAATAAGTAGGAATAGAAGAGATCTCCTTCAGCATGATAAAGAACACTTATGAAATGTCTTCAACTAGCATGCTAATTGTGGTGAGAGACTCAAAGCACAGCCCTAACTTCAGGAATAAAACAAGAATGTTCTTCTTCGCTAATGCTATTCAACATTGTAATAAAATAATATCCAGAGTAATTAAGCAAGAAAAAGAAACAAAAGAGTTCCAATTGGTAAAGAAGAAGTAAAACTATTTCTACTGGCAGAAGACAGGATACTATATTTAGGAAACTATGAAGAATTATCAAAAGGAAAAAGAAACAATAACAATGTTACTACAACTAATGAATGAATTCAGCAAAATGTCAGGGCATCAGATCGGGGTGTAAGTTTCAGTTGTGTTTTAAAAACAATTATTGTATGACATCACTTATAGGAAACAGTAAATTTGAAGAGATAGAAAATAGATTACAAGTTACCAAGGGATGGGGGAAGAGAGAAGAGAAAGTACATGTATGGTGGATATGGAGTCTGAGTAACCAAAAATGATGAAAAATGATTTAAAATTAGTTGTGGTTCTATATATAGTAGTTAGATTCAGGTGTCAACTTAGCCAGGTGAAGGTGCCTAGTTCTATTGTTGTGGAAAGGGCCAATGGCATGTGAACCTCCCAAGCAACTCAGCATACCTCATCTCAGCTCTCACAGCTCAGCTCAGGCTTTTGGAGATGCAGAAAGGAATCATCCCAGGGAAAGTTGTTGGAACACAGAGTCCTGGAAAGAAGGCCAACAGAGATTGCCCTGTGCTGTCCCATATAAGAAAGAACCTCAGATGATGATTAGCTGTCTTTCCTCTGAAGAACTATATGTTAACTAAATAAATCCCCATTTAATGAAATCAGTCTATCTCTGATGTGTTGCATTCTGGCAACTAGCAACCTATAACACTATACATCAGTGATGAACTTTCCAAAAAGGAAATTAAGAACATGAGGGGGAAGATGGTGGTGCAGAATGTAGCTTGTCCTCCAGAGAAGCCAGTAAATGGGCAGGAATGGTACAGAATAACTGCTGGGGGAACATCAGCAACAGGACACACAGCATACACCAGTCTGGAACAGGTGGAATGCCTGAGATAACACGCAGAACTGTAAGTCCCCCAAGCCATGCAGGCCAGTGCCCCTCCCCCATGGGTATATCAGGCTGGTCCCCTGAGGAGAAAGGAAACAGACATGGCTAGGAGCAAGGGCTCAGCTAAACCAAGCTCCAGCTGTGGAATTAATTAATAAATTTTGACCTCTGAAAGCAGACCCCCAGCACAGATAAATCTCTAATAAGCACTAAAGGAGCTAGGAGTTTTTGTCTTGGTGAAGAAAGGGTGGGTTGATGGAAAAAATATATTTAAAAAAATAGAAAACTATAAAAGAGGGTTTTTTTTAGTTGGCCAGCACAAAATAGTGGAAACAGACTGGACACCAAGAAAGAGGGGCACATAGAACCAGAAATAGATGGGACCACATATCAAATTAGGTCCTTAATTGACTAATTTGAGAAACAGGGGCCCAGCTCTGAAAAGGCTTTATTTTTTTGCCCTTGCTACTTTTTTTCACTGCTGAACAGCTCATTAGATAGAACTGAAAGCCCTCTCAGGCTCCAGCACCACCCCAGACAAGGGCAGAATTAAGCTTGTCTGAGAGAAAAAGCTACTAGTCAGGTGAAAGGAGTTAATTACCTAACACGTGTATCTTCCCCAATAAAAAGGTGCATGTGACCAGCTCAAGTGGAATCTGTCCTTCAAGGAATTCAGGCCCCAGGGCCTGGAAAAGTGAAGAATTCAAGCCATCATATAACCTCACCTCTGTCTCAATCATGCCCCTGGCAGAGAGAGTGTGATAAGATTAAAGGCACCCTATCATTTTAAGCTGGTAGGAAGCCTTGGACAGACAAGCACCATATGCTGGACAGGATAGGAAAAGCACAGAGTCTAGAGGTTTTATAGGAAAGCCTGGTAGCCTGCTGAGCCCCACTGTCAAGGAAAATTGATGCTGGCTACTCTTTCCTCCAGAGACATGGGCCTGTCTGGTCTGGGAAGATCTGACTGGGGTCTATAATATCTGAAGACAGACTGCTAAAAAAGAACTGATCACACAGGCAGGGCAAGAAATAGAAAAATATGAAATGAAAAATTCTGATCAGTTAAACAGAACCTACACTAGAGACCTAGAATAAGTTGAACTTAATGTCAAAGGACAGGTAGAGAACAAGTCATTCAGCAAGAAAATCCTAAGTAGAACAGAGACAACAACATCCAGAATAAAGTAATTAAGGAAATCAAATGCTTAGATGCCAGCAAAAGATAACAAGTCAGTCATATTAAGAAAATTGAAGATATGGGCCAAAGGAGCAGTCCAACACTTCAAATAAGATACAGGAGTTGGGGGTGCCAAGATGGCGGTTTAGTAAGATGAGCATGTTTTAGTTGGTCCTCCAGAGCAACTACTAAATAACCAGAAACAGTACAGAACAGCTCCTGGAGCCACAACAAAGACTGGACACACAGTGAACCCCAGTCTAGATCAGCTGGACCAGTTGCAAGTCTCTGCAGCGGTGAGTTCCCTGAGCAGCGCGCACTTCCCCAAGCTGCGATGGACAGTGGCTGGTGCCCCTCCCTCACAGGTGGCTTCCCGGACTGGCTGCAAGTCTCGGAACAGCGAGTTCCCCAAGCCGCGACAGCTGGTGACTGGCGCCCCTCCCCAACAGGGGGCTTCCCGGACCGGCTGCGAGGTTGCGGACCAGCTGCAAGTCTTGGAACAGTGAGTTCCCCAAGCTGCGGCGGCCGGTGACCGGTGCCACTCTCCCACAGGCGGGCTTATGGGAATGAAAGATACAGTAGAAGAGATGAAAAAAACAATGGAAACCTACAATGGTAGATTTCAGGAGACAGAGGTAAGAATTAGTGAACTGGAGGATGGAACATCTGAAATCCAAAAAAAACCAGAAACTATAGGGAAAAGAATGGAAAAATTTGAGCAGGGGCTCATGGAATTGAATGATAATATGAAGCGCACAAATATACATGTTGTGGGTGTCCCAGAAGGAGAAGAGAAGGGAAAAAGAGGAGAAAAACAAATGGAAGAAATTATCACTGAAAATTTCCCAGCTCTTATGAAAGACCTAAAATTACAGATCAAAGAAGTGCAGCGTACCCCAAAGAGAATGGACCCAAGTAGGTGTTCTCCAAGACACTTATTAGTTAGAATGTCAGAGGTCAAACAGAAAGAGAGGATCTTGAAAGCACCAAGAGAAAAGCAATCCATCACATACAAGGGAAACCCAATAAGACTATGTGTAGATTTCTCAGCAGAAGCGATGGAGGCAAGAAGACAGTGGGATGATGTATTTAAATTACTAAAAGAGAAAAACTGCCAACCAAGATTCTGTATCCAGTAAAATTGTCCTTCAAAAATGAGGGAGAAATTAAAACATTTTCAGACAAAAAGTCACTGACAGAATTTGTGACCAAGAGACCAGCTCTGCAAGAAATACTAAAGGGAACACTAGAGTCAGATATGAAAAGACAGAAGAGAGAGGTGTGGAGAACAGTGTAGAAAGAAGGAAAATCAGATATGATATATATAATACGAAAGGCAAAATGGTAGAGGAAAGTATTACCCAAACAGTAATAACACTAAATGTTAATGGACTGAATTTCCCAATCAAAAGATATAGAATGGCAAAATGGATCCTTCTATATGTTGTCTACAGGAAACACATCTTAGACCCAAAGATAAACATAGGTTGAAAGTGAAAGGTTGGGAAAAGACATTTCATGCAAATAACAGCCAGAAAAGAGCAGGAGTAGCTATACTAATATCCAACAAATTAGACTTCAAATGTAAAACAGTTAAAACAGACAAAGAAGGATACTATCTACTAATAAAAGGACAATTAAATAAGAAGACATAACAATCGTAAATATTTATGCACTGAATCAGAATGCCCCAAAATATGTGAGGAATACACTGCAGTCACTGAAAAGGGAAATAGACACATCTACCATAATAGTTGGAGACTTCAATTCGCCACTCTCATCAATGGATAGAATATCTAGACAGAGGATCAATAAAGAAACAGAGAATTTGAATATTACAGTAAATGAGCTAGACTTAGACATATATAGGACATTACAACCCACAACAGCAGGATACACCTTTTTCTCAAGGGCTCATGGATCATTCTCAAAGATAGACTATATGCTGGGTCACAAAGCAAGTCTCAACAAATTTAAAAAGATTGAAATCATACACAACACTTTCTCGGATCATAAAGGAATGAAGTTGGAAATCAATAATAGGCGGAGGGACAGAAAATTCACAAATACGTGGAGGCTCAACAACACACTCTTAACAACGAGTGGGTCAAAGAAGAAATTGCAAGAGAAATTAGTAAATACCTCGAGGCAAATGAAAATGAAAACACAACATATCAAAACTTATGGGACACAGCAAAGGCAGTGCTAAGAGGGAAATTTGTTGCCCTAAATGCCTATATCAGAAAAGAAGAAAAAGCAAAAATGCAGGAATTAACTGTCCACTTGGAAGAACTGGAGAAAGAACAGCAAACTAACCCCAAAGCAAGCAAAAGGAAAGAAATAACAAAGATTAGAGCAGAAATAAATGAAATTGAGAACATGAAAACAATAGAGAAAATCAATAAGACCAGAAGTTGGTTCTATGAGAAAATCAATAAGATTGATGGGCCCTTATCAAGATTGACAAAAAGAAGAAGAGAGAGGATGCAAATAAATAAGATCAGAAATGGAAGAGGAGATATAACTACTGACCTCACAGAAATAAAGGAGGTAATAACAGGATACTATGAACAACTTTACGCTAATAAATACCACAACTTAGATGAAATGCACGGGTTCCTGGAAAGACATGAACAACCAACTTTGACTCAAGAAGAAATAGATGACCTCAACAAACCAATCACAAGCAAAGAGATTGAATTAGTCATTCAAAAGATCCCTAAAAAGAAAAGTCCAGGACCAGACGGCTTCACATGTGAATTCTATCAAACATTCCAGAAAGAATTAGTACCAACTCTCCTCAAACTCTTCAAAATAATCGAAGTGGAGGGAAAACTACCTAATTCATTCTATGAAGCCAACATCACCCTCATACCAAAACCAGGCAAAGATATTACAAAAAAAAAAAAAAACTACAGACCAATCCCTCTAATGAATATGGATGCAAAAATCCTCAATAAAATTCTAGCAAATCGTATCCAACAACACATTAAAAGAATTATACATCATGACCAAGTAGGATTCATCCCAGGTATGCAAGGATGGTTCAACATAAGAAAATCAGTTAATGTAATACACCACATCAACAAATCAAAGCAGAAAAATCACATGATCATCTCAATTGATGCAGAGAAGGCATTTGACAAGATTCAACATCCTTTCCTGTTGAAAACACTTCAAAAGATAGGAATACAAGGGAACTTCCTTAAAATGATAGAGGGAATATATGAAAAACCCACAGCTAATATCATCCTCAATGGGGAAAAATTGAAAATTTTCCCCTAAGATCAGGAACAAGACAAGGATGTCCACTATCACCACTATTATTCAACATTGTGTTGGAGGTTCTAGCCAGAGCAATTAGACAAGAAAAAGAAATACAAGGCATCAAAATTGGAAAGGAAGAAGTAAAACTATCACTGTTTGCAGATGATATGATGCTATACGTCGAAAACCCGGAAAAATCCACAACAAAACTACTAGAGCTAATAAATGAGTACAGCAAAGTAGCAGGTTACAAGATCAACATTCAAAAATCTGTAGCATTTCTATACACTAGCAATGAACAAGCGGAGGGGGAAATCAAGAAATGAATCCCATTTACAATAGCAACTAAAAGAATAAAATACCTAGGAATAAATTTAACTAAAGAGACAAAAAACCTATACAAAGGAAACTAAAAAAAACTGTTAAAAGAAATCACAGAAGACCTAAATAGATGAAAGGGCAAACTGTGTTCATGGATTGGAAGACTAAATATAGTTAAGATGTCAATCCTACCTAAATTGATTTACAGATTCAATGCAATACCAATCAAAATCCCAACAACTTATTTTTCAGAAATAGAAAAACCAATAAGCAAATTTATCTGGAAGGGCAGGGTGCCCCGAATTGCAAAAAAACATCTTGAGGAAAAAAAACGAAGCTGGAGGTCTCGCGCTGCCGGACTTTAAGGCATATTATGAAGCCACAGTGGTCAAAACAGCTTGGTATTGGCATAAAGATAGATATATCGACCGATGGAATCGAATAGAGTGCTCAGATATTGACCCTCTCATCTACGGACATTTGATTTTTGATAAGGCAGTCAAGCCAACTCACCTGGGACAGAACAGTCTCTTCAATAAATGGTGCCTAGAGAACTGGATATCCATATGCAAAAGAATGAAAGAAGACCCATATCTCACACCCTATTCAAAAGTTAATTCGAAATGGATTAAAGATCTAAACATTAGGTCTAAGACCATAAAACAGTTACAGGAAAATGTAGGGAGATATCTTATGAAACTTACAATTGGAGGCAGTTTTATGGACCTTAAACCTAAAGCAAGAGCACTGAAGAAGGAAATAAATAAATGGGAGCTCCTCAAAATTAAACACTTTTGTGCATCAAAGAACTTCATCAAGAAAGTAGAAAGACAGCCTACACAATGGGAGATAATATTTGGAAATGACATATCAGATAAAGGTCTCATATCCAGAATTTATAAAGAGATTGTTCAACTCAATAACAAAAAGACAGCCAACCCAATTACAAAACGGGAAAAAGACTTGAACAGACACCTACCAGAAGAGGAAATACGGATGGCCAAGAGGCACATGAAGAGATGCTCAATGTCCCTGGCCATTAGAGAAATGCAAATCAAAACCACAATGAGATATCATCTCACACCCACCAGAATGACCATTATCAACAAAACAGAAAATGACAAGTGCTGGAGAGGATGCGGAGAAAGAGGCACACTTATCCACTGTTGGTGGGAATGTCAAATGGTGCAACCACTGTGGAAGGCAGTTTGGCGGTTCCTCAATAAGCTGAATATAGAATTGCCATATGACCCAGCAATACCATTGCTGGGAATCTACTCAAAGGACTTGAGGGCAAAGACACAAATGGACATTTGCACACCAATGTTTATAGCAGCGTTATTTACATTTGCAAAGAGATGGAAACAGCCGAAATCTCCATCAACAGAAGAGTGGCTAAACAAACTGTGGCATATACATACGATGGAATATTATGCAGCTTTAAGACAGGATAAACTTATGAAGCATGTAATAACATGGATGGACCTAGAGAACATTATGCTGAGTGAGTCTGGCCAAAAACTAAAGGACAAATACTGTATGGTCCCACTGATGTGAACGGACATTCGAGAATAAATTTGGAATATGTCATTGGTAACAGAGTCCAGCAGGAGGTAGAAACAGGGTAAGATAATGGGCAATTGGAGCTGAAGAGATACAGACTGTGCAACAGGACTAGATACAAAAACTCAAAAATGGACAGCACAATAATACCTAATTGTAAAGTAATCATGTTAAAACACTGAATGAAGCTGCATCTGAGCTATAGGTTTTTGTTTTATTTTGTTTTGTTTTCTTTTGTTTTTACTATTATTACATTTTTTTTCTATATTAACATTCTATATCTTTTTTGGTTGTGTTGCTAGTTCTTCTAAACCGATGCAAATGCATTAAGAAATGATGATCATGCATCTATGTGATGATGTTAAGAATTACTGATTGCATATGTAGAATGGTATGATTTCTAAATGTTGGGTTAATTTCTTTTTTTCCATTAATTAAAAAAAAAGAGAGAGAAGGGGTAATTGGCGCTGAAGGGATACAGACTGTGCAACAGGACTGGATATAAAAACTCAGAAATGGACAGCACAATACTACCTAATTGTAATGCAATTATGTTAAAACATTGAATGAAGCTGCATGTGAGGTATAGGTTTTTTTTTCTCTCTATTATCGTTTTAATTCTTATTCTGTTGTCTTTTTATTTCTTTTTCTAAATCGATGCAAATGTACTAAGAAATGATGAATATGCAACTATGTGATGATATTAAGAATTACTGATTGCATATGTAGAATGGTATGATTTCTAAATGTTGGGTTAATTTCTTTTTTCCATTAATTAAAAAAAAAGAGAGAGAAGGGGTAATTGGCGCTGAAGGGATACAGACTGTGCAACAGGACTGGATATAAAAACTCAGAAATGGACAGTACAATACTACCTAATTGTAATGCAATCATGTTAAAACATTGAATGAAGCTGCATGTGAGGTATAGGTTTTTTTTCTCTCTATTATCGTTTTAATTCTTATTCTGTTGTCTTTATTTCTTTTTCTAAATCGATGCAAATGTACTAAGAAATGATGAATATGCAACTATGTGATGATATTAAGAATTACTGATTGTACATGTAGAATGGAATGATTTCTAAATGTTTTGTTAATTTTTTTAATGAATAAAAAAATGAAAAAAATAATAATTTAAGTAACAAAATTGAAAATTCACACGCAAAAGATAGGTTGGATAATCAGACACAGACATGTGCCATGATGGCCTATCTATGGGGTTGCAAGAAATTGAAAAGTGGATGTTGCGGGGTTGGGGTAGAACAGAGGGAACGGGCTGGAGGAGAGGAGGCTTGCCTTTAACTGTGCACATTTTCCAACATTTGATTTGTTTACATTCCCATGAAAATGTGTTACTTTTTCCCCCTGTGTACATTAATAATAACAGAGATGATGGGGAGGGGTCATGACGGGAGTGTGAATTATGGCCTGTTATGTGAATATGCCCTCCAGGAGGTCCCTAGTTAGCTGGACATTGCTAGACAGTCGGACAAGGGTTTGGCTTTATGTTCATGAGACTTATTTGTGAGTAATTTTCCATTTTTAAAAGTCTTTCTCTGGTCTTGGTATAGGATAATGGTCTTAGTTTTAATATAATGCTGGCCCTTAGAATGAGGCCCTCTGCTCTGTTTTCTGAAAAAGACGATGGATAATTGGTTTCATTTCTTTCGTTAAATGGCTGGTAGAATTTGCCAGTAAAACCATCTGAGCCTAGTGTTCTTGTCTGGAATGTTATTAATTATGGATTCAACATTTTAATGGCTCTCGGGTTCTTCTGATTATGTATTTGCTCTTGTGTGTGTTTTGATAGTTTGTGCCTCTCAAGGAATTGGCCTTAAAATTATTTAAGGCGGGTATAAAACAGAAAAACATTCATATGCATTTTACATAAAATAGACCAGATTACAGCATAAAACAAGTAACCAGGCAATGGCGTTAAATTTCTCTTGTAAAACAGGATAATTGTAAACATAAAAAAAAAAAAGACTGAAGGACCATTCAAATAATAGAACAATCACAGATGTCTCTGGTACGCAGGCTGTTGGGTTATTTGTCATTCAAGATCATCAAAAAGTGACATCTCATTATTCACAGATGCTCATTATTTCCCCATTTTACTCTTTGCATTATATACAACACAGTTTTTGTGTTTATGCTATTAAATGACTGGACATAAGTTTGTTTGTTGTTTTTGTGTTTTTCTCACGTGGGCAGGCACCAGGAATGGAACCCAGGTCTCCAGCATGGCAGTGGATGTACGGTTTTTCGTGGTATTCCTTGAATATAATTTTGACGTCCGTGGCACCAGGAGTGGATCCTCTTGCATTCCTTATTTTAGCAATTTATGTTGTCTTTATATTTGGTTAGCTAGAGCTTTATCAGTTTGGTTAGTCTATTCAAAGAATGAATTGAACCTAGGTTGTCTGGCTCCAGAGTCAATAGTCTGAGCTGGGTCCTAACCAGGCCTAAGTGCTAAATGCCAGGAGTGCAATTGTTGGGTTGTATGGTAAGCGCTTATTTAGTTTTACTTAAAAAATGCTATTTTCCAGAGTGACTGTACCATTTTACATTCCCACAAGCAATGTATGAGAGATTCAGTTTCTTCTCACCAGCACATGGTGTTTTTTATTCTTGTTAATTTAATATGTGTAGTGATATCTTATAGTGGTCTAATTTGCATTTCCTTAATGTGTAATGATATCAAACAACTCTTCATGTTCTTATTTCCCATCCTTATTTCTATTTAGGTGAGACCTTTGTTCATATTTTTTGCCCATTTTCTTATTTTATTGTTGATTTTTATGAATTCTTTTATATATTCTAGATTTCAGTTCTCTGTCACATGAGGATTGCAAATATTTTTTCCCTGCTCATAGCTTGCCTTTTTCATCCTCTTAATAGTCTTTTGTGGATCATTAGTTTTAAATTTTGTTGAAGATCAATTGATCATTTTTTGTTTTTCACGGACCTCATTCTATGTACTCCCTCTCAGAAATCTGTTTCCATGGCCCCAAATATCAAATATGCATGTGATACCAAAATCTTCCTCTTGCCTAGCTTAGCAACTCCATATATTCCTCTTCCTCTCTCAGCTTCTCACCCCACATTCAATCCAGCAATAACTGTTTCAGAGATCTATAAAATAGGAGGGAGCAAGATGGTGGCTTAGTGAGGTGTGGAATTTAGTTTACCCTCTAGAGCAGCTAATAAATAGCCAAGAACACTATAGAACAACTGCTGGGGCCATGGCTGTGACTGGACACACAACATACACCAGTCTGCACAAGCTGGACCAGCTACAATCCCAAACAGAACTGTAAGTCCCCAAGCTGCAGAGGCTGGTGCCACTCCCAAAGGGGAAAGGAAAGGGACTTTACTAGCAGCAGGGGCTTAACTCAACCAAGTTCCACTTGTGGAATTAATTAAAAAATTTTGACTACTGAAAATAGGTCCCCAACAAACGTAATCCTACTATAAGTGGTAAAGATACTAGGAGTTTTTGTCCCAGGAGAGGTGGGTGGGTGGGTGGGGGCCTGATGGAAAAAGGGGGAAAAAACCTGAGTCTTTTTGGGTTGGGCAGCATATAATACTGGAAAAGGACTGGACCCTAAAAAATAAAAGGTGATGGGGGGCACATAAAGCCAGAAGATATATACAGCATGTACCAAACTCTTGATTAACAAATCCAAGGAGCAGGGGTTCTGCTCCTGAAAAGGATCCCCCCCGCCACCCGCCCTCTTGGTATGCCAAGACACAGATGTTTGGAGATGCAGAGCCCAGCACATGTCACCATGTGCCTTCCCATGAGATGCTAAGCATGCCAGAACCCAGAGTTTTGCCCTGAAGAAGCTAAGTGAAGGCCTGCAGATGCTTGGAGAGGAAGTCAATGAAATCAGAAGCTGAAAGCAACAGAACTGGGAACACAGACCTGCAGATGTCAGCCACATACCTTCCCATGTGACAGAGGAAACTGGATGCCATCTGGTCCTTTTTTTCAGAATCAAGGTATCTGTCCTGGTTTGAAATGATGTATATACCCTAGAAAAGCCATTTTTTAATCCTGATCACATTTTATAAAGGCAGCCATTTCTTCTAATCCCTATTCAGTATTGTATATTTGAAATTGTAATTAGATAATCTCCCTGGAGATATGATTTAATCAAGAGTGGTTGTTAGGCTGGATTAGATAGAGGTATGTCTCCAGCCATTTGAATGGGTCTTGATTAGTTTCTGAAGTCCTATAAAAGAGGAAACATTTTGAAGAATGAGAGATTCAGAGAGAGCAGAGGAGAATGACATACCCATGAGAAGCAGAGTCCACCAGGCAGCAACCTTTGGAGATGAAGAAGGAAAATGCCACCCGGGGAGCTTCATGAAACAGGAAACCAGGAAAAGAAGCTAGCAGATGATGCTGTCTTTGCCATGTGCCCTTCCAGATGAGAAAAGAACCCTGACCGTGTTCACCATGTGCCCTTCCACTTGAGAAAGAAACCCTGAACTTTATCAGCCTTTTTGAACCAAGGTATCTTTCCCTGGATGCCTTAGATTTTGCATTTCTATAGATGTGTTTTAATTGGGACTTTTTCTCAGCCTTAGAATTGTAAACTAGCAACTTATTAAATTCCCCTTTTAAAAAGCCATTCTGTTTCTGGTATATTGCATTCCAGCAGCTTGCAAACTAGAACAGTATCTTTTTCTCAGTGCCTTAGTTTGGACATTTTTAAGGCCTTGGAACTGAAAACTTGTAACTTAGTAAATCCCTTTTATAAAAGCCAACCCATTTCTGGTGTATTCCATTCCAGTTGCTTTAGCAAGCTAAAACAGATATCCTCTCTCCTCCCAAGGAACATGCGCACTGCTGAAAGCCCAACATGGAAGGGTCTGGGGTTGTGTTGCCAAATATTGACAAGTGCTGCCATTGTTCAATCTACTACTGTTCACAGCACTGGACAAGGGGGTGGCAGCACAGCCTTTAAATTTTGTTGATAATGGATATTTTGAATATTATAATGCTGCCGGTTGTAGGTTGTGCTTGTTTAATGACTTTTCTAAATTATTTTTTGTAAAGACTGTAATCTTTTTTATGTGGTCACAGGAGTTTCTGTTCTGTTAGCTTAGTGGTCAGCTAGTGATTCGCCAGAGATTTTCTAATATGCCTGGAACCAGTGGGAAACAAAGAAAACCTCTCTGCTTTGGTTTGTAAAAGCTATTGGAATGCAATACACCAGAAACGGAATGACTTTTGAAAAGGGAATTTATTAAGTTACAAGTTTACAATTCTAAGGCTGTGAGAATGTCCAAATTAAGAAGCTTATAAAAATGTCCAAACTAAGGCAACAAGGAAAAGATACCTTGGTTCAAGTAGGCTGATGACATTTGGGATTACTCTTTCAGCTGGGAGGACACATGGCAACATCTTTCAGCTTTCTTTCCAGGCTTCTTCAGCAGCTTCCCTGGGGATGTCTTTTTTTTTTTTTTTTTTTTTTTTTTAATGTAGGCAGGCATCGGGAACCAAACCCGGGTCCTCGGGCATGGTAGGCAAGCGTTCTTACCTGCTGAGCCACCATGGCCTGTCCTGGAGATGTCTTCTTTATACATCTCTGGCTGTGTAGGTTCTGTTTGTTCTATTGGCTCTCAAGCTTTGTCCAAAATGGTTGCTTCTTAAAGGGCTCCAGTTAGCAACCCCACCTTGAATGGGTGAAACACATTTCCATGGAAACCATCCTATCAAAAGTTAACACCCACAATTAGGTTGGTCACATCTCACCCAGCAATATTGAATGAGGATTAAAGGACATATCTTTTCTGGGGTAGACAACAGATTCAAACTGGCACACTCTCCTGGTCTTTCCACATTGGCTTTGTGTCAAGGCATTCCTTCGATGCTTAGCCAGGCCATTTACCACTCTGTCTTAGTCTTCCCGTACTGCTTATGTGGAGTTAAAGGTCAGCCAGAGGTAAAAGCTTAGGGGTTTTGCTTGTCTCTCTCAGTATGCATCCAGCCCTGGGCATGCAGTGACCTTCGTTCTAGAATCCCAGGTATGTGACAGAGCTTTCCAAAGCCCAGATGACCCCACTTATCTCCTGTCCCAGAGCCATTCTTTCTTTCTATGCTTTTTTGTCTGTTGGTTTTCCCCAATCTGTTATCCCTCATCACAGGCAGCTATGGGTGCTATATTTGCCTTGAAATGTTTTGACAAACATGACCTGGGAGATGGCTCTAGGTTTGAAGATCTTTCTAAGGTGCGCAAAACAAAAGCGAGTAGTCAAGCCAAGCCCTCAGGGAGTCACCAGACAGGTCAAAACACACAACCACAATCCTTTGAAATGATTATCTATATTTCATTTTTTGGCACCACCAAGCCACACCAGGAAAATAGGACACCATCCTTATGGCCACTGCTAAGTTGAGGACTGGGGATGGCAGGCAGGTAAGTTAAAATGCCAAAACCCTTTTTATTGGAATTCTGTGCTTCCTTCTTCATTCTGCATTCACTCTGTTGTTTTAAGTATTAATGGTGCAATGTCAGAGCTCCACAAGAGTTGATTCTGACTGTATCCATCAGCTTTATCCAGAGTTGGGGCCCTTTTGTAGAAGAATGGCGTTTTGAAGTTCTCTGCTACACCAATTGGTGACATCACCTGTTCTCAATGATTTATATTTTCAGGACAAATTATTTACTTGAAATATATCATCATGCTTTTTTGCCTCTTATGTGGCTATTGACACAAGTGCTTAAGATTCATTGCAGAGCTGGAGCTACTTTTTTCTTGGTTTTCCCTTTGTGCTTACAGTACTAATATTTTCAGTCTTTGGCATCATTTCAGGTACTGCTTTAAGAGATTTGCCTATTCTGATAAAGTTAATATGTGAAATTAGATTATTACTGCTGGATATCAACACATCCACACACAAATATAACTTACATGTCAAAACCCTGAATACTCAGAGTCAGTTTAAATCTCCTGACTGTGGACTAAGTGAGAGAACCTATTCAGACTATATATTAATAGTAGCAGAGCTAAATAATGTCTCTGTTTCCTTGTTAAATATTAATATAAATTGAATTTTCAGTATTTATTCCCACAAATCACTGGATTGGTCACCATGTGCAGTTTGGAGGACTCTTGTGCAGACCAGAGGTCCTCTAACTGTGCTCCACTCTTCATGGGACACGTAGGCATGGATGGTCTTGAAAACCTCCTGGAGCATCAGCAGAGGCACAATTAGATATTCCTTCCATCACATCACATAAATGCTTCTTGGATCCATCTGATCAAGAAGATATTTCCCAATAATATTTTACACTTGGTTTAATAATTATTTGTTAAATGTATAATATACTTTAGTTGTTTTCATTGTGTTTAACAATAAATTTCCTACAACCCAATCCTGAAGAAATTCTTTCTTTCCTACTCAGGAACATGAGTTCATGAATCCCCTCACCCCATGTACACGAGTCTCCCCACCCCATATACACGAGTCCCCCCACCCCATGTACACGAGTCCCCCCACCCCATGTACACGAGTCCCCCCACCCCATGTACACGAGTCCCCCTACCCCATGTACACGAGTCCCCCCACCCCATGTACACGAGTCCCCCCACCCCATGTACACGAATCCTCCCCACCCAATATATAAATATATACATCGCTTCAGTTCTTTCCTCTACTGGGTGATTCCATCATCATACAATCATACTTCTATTTCTCCATCTTACAAAAACATTCTCTAGACCCTCTCCTTTCTCTCTATCATCAACTTAATTCCCCATAACCCATTGACAGTGGAAGTCCTCAGAGAGCTCTCTAGATTCATTGACTCTAATTCTAAAGCTTTTTTTGTGAGAGAATTTACACACCATGTATTGACCCATTGGAAATGTACAATTCAATAATTTTAGAAAATTTACTGAGTTAATTGGACATCATCACAATTCAGATTTGGAACATTTCTACCATGCTGTCTTTTGAAGGGCAAAACTGTTTGATTTTAATGATGTCTAATTTATCTTATTTTCTTTTTGGCACATATTTTTGGAATCACTTCTGAGAATTCTTTGCCTAACTCAAGGTCACATATATTTTCTCCTATGCTTTCCTCAGATGTTTTATATTTTAGTTCTTACATTTAAGTCATCAATTCATAAAATGCAAAGACAAATCACAGACCAAGAGAAAATATTTGCAAACCATATGTCTCAGAGAACTGTTTCTAGAACATGTGAAGTATTCTTATAATTCAATATGAAGACAAACAACACTTTACAAACAGCAAAATACACAAAATGATGTTCAGTATCATTCATTGTTAAGGAAATACAGATTAAAATTGCAATGAATGACCCCTATACTGCACACTACAATAGCTATAATAAAGATGGATAATACCAAGTGTTGATAAAGGTGTTGAAAATTGGAACCTGAATATATCTCTGGTCAGAATGCAAAATGTTGCAACCACTTTTTAAAAGAGTTTGTCAGTATCTTAAAAAATTAAATATAAACTTACCATATTACTTGCCAATTCTACTCCAAGTAACCTGTTCAGGAGATATGAAAATGTCCACACAATGAGTTGTTTATGGATGTTCATAGCAGTGGTTCTCATAGCAGCCCAAAATCGGACACAAAATAAAGATATTCATCAACTGGTATATATGAATAACAAAATTTTAATTCCATTAAAATAGAATACTACTCCACAATACTTCTAGGAATACTGCTAATTAATGCAACTCTAATGAACCTCAAAAACCTTATAATAAGTAAACGAAGACAAACCCAAAAGACTGTACACCGTATCATTCAATTTATCTGTAATATCTAGAAAAAGCAAATCTATAGACACAGAACCCAGATCAGTGATTGCCTGGGCCTGAGGATGGGAACAGGAATTGACTTCAAACTTATACTGGGGAAACTTGTTGGCTTGATATAAATGTCCTAAATTTGTGTTGTGGTAATACGTAACTTTTAATTTACTAAACCTCATTGAATTGTGCACTTAACATTGGTGAATTAAAAGTCATGTAAATGATATCGCTATAAAGCTATCAAAATACACTAATAATAGGTAAAGGGTTGGGAGATATAGTGAAACAGGTTTGGCAATATATGATAACTGCAGACGATGGCGCTGGGTAATGCAGATTCATTATACAGTACTTCCCACTTTTGCATATTTGGAAATTTCTCACAAATGCTTTTTAAAGAAGCTTTGTACATGTTGTATAGGATGAAAAAAGCTCTTTTACAAGGCTCGATTTGCTCTCTAGTGAATGAAAATTTCACAGGATGAGATAATATACAAAAATAACTGTAGGTTGAAAAGCCCAGTGAAAAGACTGTAGACAGAAAGAATGGAGGCTGTACAAAGGGTTCCTGCAGGAGATGATCTTTGATTCCATGTTGGTGAGAGGATGCCTGTGACATCAGTGTGGGGTGGAGGCTGATGTGGAAGAATGAAGTGTGGGAAGTTTAAGCGTACAGGGGAGGGCTGCGGAGTAAGTTTTAGCTGAATAGCGTGATGTTTGTAATAACGAAAATGAGATAAATGCATTCATTCAACATGCATTTGTTAAATACTTACAGTGTTCCAAGTATTGTTCTACGTGCCTCCTCTTGTTCAGGTCCCCACTCAAAATTAGCAGCTTCTCTGGTCACTTGATAAATGGGCCGGAGTAGCACACCCAAACAAGGACTATGTTGTCGCCAGAATCCAAAGAGACCACCTGGGCATTGTGCCTCTTTTTTGGACAACCTCAACCAAAATCAAGCAAAATCAACCTCAACCAAAGCAGTAGTTGTCTAGGAAAATAAAATGGAGCACCTCAACAAAACTAAAAGGTAGTGAAGGAATGACAGAGAAAATTCTAGCAAGACAATCAAGGGAAAAGGACATAATATTAGGAATAGAAGGTTAAAATTGGGAATGTATTTTTAAAAATTATATGAGATTAATGTAATTTACTTCATGCTGGTGAATTTAGAAACCATGAAATGGTTCATTTCTAACAAAATATAAATTGCTAAAAATCGATGCAGATGGCGTCCAGCCTCAAAACGGAGAAACTGAACATTTTCGAGGACGAGGCCGCAGTCAGGATGTCATGTGGATCAGGAGCTATCCCAGCGAGGTGGAAGGCATGAAGACCAAAAGAGTGGAGTCAGGGAATCAGCCAGGAGCACTACAACATGCAGGGAGGGTGTGACAGGGACCAGCTAGAGCCCGGGATGGGGAAACGGGGACCAGCTAGATGGGAAGACATGACACCGAAGGGTGGAGGTAAGATCGGGTGGGGCCAAACCCTGGTGTGGGACCTGCAGGAGGAGATGCCCTGGGAGCAAGGCCCTTATTTTCTCTGCAGACTGACAGCTCCTCGCATGCTGTGATGACAAGTGCCCTGCCTAAATGGGCATCAGAGTGGCCAGCCCCAGTGAAGGGCCAGCAGACCCATCTGTTATCACTGACTCTGCACACTCCCTCGGGCCCTCTGGTTTCATGTCCAGGAGTGGGTTCTGCAGTTACCCTGGCTTGGGAGAGCCAAGATCCAATTTCACTACACCGTTGACTGAAGCACGAGACGTGGGGAAGCAGCCTGAATTCTTAAGAAGGAATTCAATGGGGAAATCAATGACCGAACAAATTTCTCCCTGACATGGGGGCATGAGGAGCTGAACAAGAGGCCTTGCTAAGTGAACAAAAAGCCAAAAAAACCTCTGCATCAGAAAATTCCCATTTGGGTTACAATTTTTTTTTAACATATATACAGATGCAGTTGAATATGCATTGAGGGTTTACGGAATTGTGTCCAAGTAAATGCTAATAATAGATACTAGGGGATAAAGACAGTTAAGTTTTCATTTTATTCACATCTGGATATAAAACTTTTCTTAATTAGAATATTGTTTTATTAAAGTATCTCCCCTTGTCCTCTTCCCCTAGCCACCCCCCCCACCATCTCCCAGAGGACCCCATGGTGCCAAGAAGAACAATTAGGAACCTAGTGTTAAGTGTAGCCTGCATGTGTCACAAAACTAGGTGTGCAAATATATATATATTTTCTTATTTTCCATCAATTGCCATGAATTTCTATTTCAAGTTCTCAGTTCTGCATAAGACAGAAAACATAATCTATTCAAATCCTGGTAGTTCTCAAGCCTTTCAGGTTAAAAAGTAATGCCCTGAAGTCACCCATCTCTCTCCCAACCCTCCATCCTGAGCCTTGGTGGTGTGGACAGCGTCCTCCCCACTGCTGGATGCTGCCTGTTCTGCATGACTGCCAGTTATGGGTCCATGCTGCCCTTGGCAGGAGTCCCGTTGCATGGACCCCTCAGATGAGGCAGGTCACAGAAGCCCTCGAAGCAGCTGAGGTCAGCCTGTAGCACCCTGCTTGGTGAAGGCTGTATCCCAACTTCTCACTAGTGCTATTATGCAGGGGGCTGGAAACTTCTTACCCTTTGGCAGGGCCTGCTACACAATATCCAAGACCCAATACAAAATGAAAATGTGGGACCCATTGTGCAAAAAGCACGGGGTAAAGTGCAGTTAAAGGCACTAAAATATAAAGCTTTTTCCTTTAAAATATTTTAGTATATATGAAATATAATATGGGTGATGCTGATATAAAAGTAATAACTTCAGCTTATGCATTGCAAAAACAACATTTTGGTGTCTTACTTTGAATAATGCAGTAAATAGTAATTTTATTAGTGTGATATCTTGACTGGTCATAAGAACTTTCTGAGTCACTTCTAGAAATTAGTTTAGTATTGCATCAAAATGTATGCTTTTAGTAGATTCATTTTTAATCCATGTAATTGAATGCATTGTTGCTTTCGGAAATTTTAAATTATATATAATTTTTGATAATTTTTAATTTTGTGAAGGATCTTCTGTTCAGCAGTTTCTGGATTGTTTAAGAATATTTTATAGGCTGTGACAGCAATGGGATGAGTTTCTGAAATTATTTCAAAGTATAAAATGGTACACCCAGAGCTCATGATTCTTTTGTGAACTAATTTTTCTAAAAAGTTAATTCTGCAAGCAAATCAATTTAGTGTAATTCTGAATTCAGTTTGTTTTTTTTTCATGGGCAGGCGAGAAATCTGCCTGCCGAGCCACTGTGGCCCACCCCTGAATTTAATTTTAAATGTAAATTTAAACAATAGCATTTTAATGCTTCCTCTGACATAGCCTGTAAGAAATGTTCAGTCAAAGAAACCAAAAGTTGATTCCTGCTTAGAACATATTTCACAATGCCTGCTTATTCATCCTAGCACTGTGTCTTCCATTACAAAGAAAAATTAGTTTTACAATTGTCTTCCTTATTAATACTTGGATCTTTCAAAGCTTCATGTGAAAAGTGTTTTTTTCTGCTGGTGGCAATGATCTTTTCGTTTGATTTATTATTTCTCAGCTTGTGGATATTTGCTTTGCAGTGTAGCAGTAGTTTTTAAGCCAGATATTGTAAACTTTTTGAAGAATTTTAATAAGTCTCTAATATACTGCATAAAATGTCCATGTCCACTTTCATTTTGTAAGAATTTGCCAAGTTTGCTTTCTGAGCACCTTCAGTTAGCACCCTGACATTCATAGAGGACATTTAGTATTTGTGCAGATACCTCATGAATGGGCTCTGAGGATAGACAGACCAGCCAGCTGCGCAACGCAGAGCTTACTCCCCTCCATTGAACCCCTCAACTCCCACAGTCCTGGAGCTGCTGCTGGTTCTAATGTTGCTGCTGCTGCTGCCATCGCCACTTGGGGCCCTGCTGCCCCTAGATGCCCCCTACATGCTCACGGGCACCTGGTGGTCAAGCTAGCACCACTGCACGCTGCCCCCTGCCTACCGATCCCGCAGGCCTGAGGCCCCAGGCACACCCTCTACTGCCTGCCATAGCTCCTTTGTCCGTGCACATGCTCTATCGTGTTGGCTCATCACATTTCACTTACAGAACACAGGTTCAAAGATAAAAGTTCCTGTGCAGCTATCCAGGTTGCAGGCCCATGAAACTGGTACCATCCCCCGTCCCACTAGCTGCCTTCTCCAGAAACCACGGGAGAGAGCCTGACTATGTAATCCCTCGACCACACAGGATTCGGTGCTAATCCCTCCTCCCGCTGCCCTCCCCTAGCACGCAGCACCTAGCTCCTTGACACCAGCTCCCCTGCACACATCTTAGCTCTTATGTTTCCTCTTTTGCCTTGGGAAAAGCCAAGGATTTCACATCCTTGTCTCTGGTCCCAATTTTTGAGGTCGATCAAGGCCTTCTGCCCCTCATTTGGAATAATTACATTTTGGTTAGATGGTGGCAGATGTTCCTTTCCAAGACATGCCTCACTGTGAGAAGCAAACATCAGGTGCAGAAGCAAAGTAGAGGACGACAGGAGCCCTAGAGGTACCTCTCGTGCTCCTTCTGGTTCAGTGTTCACAGCTGGGGGAAGACAGCAGCCATGCATGTCTGAGTCACCAGTGCAGGAAAACACCTGCGAAGGAGTACTCAGGGAAGAATAGAATTCACTGGTGCTGCCTCCACAGATCTCCCTCCCAGACCCCCTCTCTCCCTGAGCTATTCAGGGTTGCTCAGCGTAGTTCAGTGGTACCTACTAGAGTTCAGAAACCAGAGAAATAATAAGAAAGTGGGTGAGGAGGGCTGCAGAGAGTTTTTATAGGCATTGACATTGCAGTGCCCTCACTGTCTAGAAGAGACCTGGTCCTTCAGGATGAGACTCATAAAAGGGGGGAAGATGGAAGGGGAAGGAGCTTATGAATAAAAGAGAAATTTTAAAAAGAGAAAGAGGAAATTATATGCAGAGTGTTGCTGTCTGTATCTGATATTTCAGAATCTGTGAAGTTGGCTTCCGAATGAATGAGGGCAGTGACTATGGCTGGTCGACCTCAAGAAAGGAAAGGGGAAGGTTAGGGTTGATGGGAGGACTTGGGCCTGTTATTCATGGGAAGGTTGGCCTGGTCCCAGGACTCGGTTCTGTCCTCATCTCTACCTTCCTCTTCCAGGGCTCAATTTCTTCAGCTCTGCAATGCGGGAGTGGATCTAGGATCTCCAAGGTCCCTTTCTAGCCCTCAAATATAACCATGACCAGGGAAGGCTGCCTATGTCCTGTTCCTCCAAGAACCTGGTCGCTGTCAACATATCTTCCTGTGCATGACATTGTTTGGTCTGAAACCTGAAATTAAGGCCCAACGTTATGTGTGCCTTGACTCTGGAGAACACCTGGAGGGCCTCCAATGCCCTGACTGGAAGTTTACTTCTCCCATCTTCTCCCACGGGTAAGATCCCCTAGCCAAGCAACCCTCCTTTTCATGGGTTCTGGGCACAATTCCTGCTCATTTCTGAGTAGTTGACTTCAGTTCTCTGCCACCCTGTGAAATGACTCACATTGGTCAATCACATCCTCATGTGAGAATCAAACGTCACCTCAACCTCTTGCTAGTAAAAAACCTGCCTCCCACGGCCTCTGCCTGTACATGGTTTTCCCAAGTGCCATGAGGCCCTGCGTGGCCTTTTCCTCATGGCTGTGAATATACGTAGTTAATAAACTGCTGTTGAACTTATTTATCCAGTGGCACATGTCCTGTATTTAGCCATTCCCCAAACCCTAAGGTGTGAAGCCTTCCTTCTCTGATAAGGTGATAAAAATACATTGCCTTCCCTGACTTCTCTTCCTCACTTACCTCCCTGCCTCTTTTCTCTTTCCTGATTACTGCCCATTTCCTTTCTCCTTGTCAGCTCCATCGTTGTCACATTGTTCACTAATATGGGAGCACTGCAGGAATCATCCAGGGTATACTGCCACTCTCTGTCATCAATTGGCTGATGAATTAACCAACCCGATCCTCTCCAAGAAGCAACTGTCAGGGGACAACCACACAAATCAAGTAACTGTCCTGTGTCTATGACTGTGGGTACTTTGGAGACATTTTATACTCACAACAACCCCATAGGTTTTACAGCTCATTAAAAAGGATGAATTTGGGATTAGACACAAAGTAACTTGTCCAGATTCCCTTATACTGTAAGTGAGACAACAGGAATTCTATAGGAGGGGTGACCACGTGACTAAATGGAACCTTCTTGGATTTGCAGCAAGCCTTTTAAGGTCCGGGGGGGAAGTGGACCTGGCAGGCCTGAGGAAAGAGGCATGTCTGGAATGTGAGGACAAGGAGGAGCTGACTGGCTGGAGCCTTGAGTATGAGAGGAGCAGGGGCCCCCTTGCCTACTTCCTGGGAGCTTGTCCTGGGCCTGGTCAATTCCAGGAGACTAGGTCATTGGGACTGTGAGAGCCAGTGTGTGAAGTGAGCCTGCAGCCCATTCACATGAATCCTCCAAACAGCCCTGCCAGGCTTTGGAGGGTGTTGAGGGGGCAGCTGGGCATGAATTTACAGCCAATGGAAGCAAATTCAGGTTTTATTCCTTACCCTAAAATTTAGTACTTGGCTTGAGAAGTGGACACTAGAGATGTGCTTAAATAAATACTTCTTGATACACTTCTCCAAGACACAGGAACATGTGAATAAGCTCTGAGCCAATGTTCTTTGCCTCATCCCACCGTAATTTCTCAAACACCCATCAACAGTAGAATGTATAAATAAATTCAACCATATTTCAGCACTTGTAAACCATAGTTTTGTAAGAATGAATGATCCTTAAATATGTGCAACTATATGGGTGAATCTCACAAAATGCAGAGCCAAAGAGGCCAGAAACAAAATGGATTATCATTTCCTATATACAGAGTTCAGAACAGGGCATGATTAATGGATTGTGTGAAGATGGGATGCTGTAGACTCTGGAGTGAGAGGTTCATGACTGCAAGGGGCCCTAAGAGGATTTCTCGGGTGCTGGGTTCCTGCAATGTTTTTACTTTTAATCTAGGTAATGATTACACAGGTTGTGCAGTTCGTGAAAATCCATTGAGCTGTACAATTAAGATTTTGAAGATTTTTAAATATGTATTTGATACTTTAATTAAAACAAAAAAAAAATAGACAGTATGTTCCCCAAATGCTGTGAATCTCAGCAGTGCTCTGTGGTTGCAGACAGGGTAGTTGAGTCATTTATCACAAACCCCAAATCACACAACTCAACCCAAGTTCAGTGGTGACATAGCGATTTCTAGAGCCCCTCTTTTTTCCCTGCACCAAAAAAGCCCCAGTTGACTGCAGGAGCCCCTGAGCACACACACACCCATGTAACCACATGGCCGAGCCCACCCAAAGCAGTATTGCCCAATGCTCCCACCTGGGCAAGTAATTCCTAGGATGTGACCAACAGAGTGTTCAACATCTGCTGCTCTTTCCCTCCCCCCAATGGAATATAACCTTCATAAGATTGTCATTTTTTTCTGTTGATCTTTGAACATAGAAAAGTGCGTGACACACACTAGGTACTCAGTAAATATCGGTGAATAGTTGACTGTTACACAGGCATCTTGCACTATCCTAAATTGAATTTATTATTTTTGTCCAAAGGTTAAAGAATCCAGACAACTAAGCCAGAAGGTGAGGTGGGGCCAGTTTGGTTGCAGATTCCTCCTTAGCTTCTCTCTTCCATGACCCCCTCACCATCTCCCCAGTTAACTCCACTAGAGCAGGAGCTCAATGGGCCGTGTTTCTGGGGTCACTCCAGAGTTTGCCCGTGTCTGTGGTTGGGCCCATTCATTCTTCCTTCACTCAGAGCCACGGAGTTCATTCAATCCATACAATCTTGTCACTCTGCGATTCAGTCTTCTCTTGGCTCTCCATGACTTTCGAGAAAATGCCCCCTGTTGTGTTAGGCTGGCATCCCTTGTTATACCCTAGCCACACTCACCTTCCTTGGAGGCCAGCTTTCTATTCGAGCTCTCTTCTCCTTCCCCCTTGTCTTGACTATTTCCCTGATGTGGAACTAACCTATCAGTTACGTGGCTGCTTCCTCCTCTTCCTTTCGTCCCACAGCTCAAACCTTGGACTTGGGTTACACCTTTCTTACCTATTATGTTATCCTAGCACTTATCCCTTGAAGTTGTAATTGCTGGTTCTTCATCTGTCTCACTCGCTGGGTGGTAAACTCCTCTCAAAAGGTGTGCATTCAGCTCTCCCTGCCCAGTGCCCAGCACGGGGTCACGTACACAGCCGTTGCTCACTTACCATTTCATTCACAGTGCATGAAGGCTGGGGGGGGGGGGCGGAGATGCCTGCTGCTCAATTCTTTCTGCCTCTGTACAATGACTCTCCTGGCTGGGTGGATGCTTTCAGACGGTCACATTTGCAGCACCTGGATGTAGGTGAGACGTACATGAGCTTTGAGGTCAGCCCAACTTGGGCGGAATTGTGATTGCATGATATCATATTTCAGTGGTGTCGATTAAAGTCAGACTTCCTTGTACCTAGATCGCGGCACATACTTGTTGGATGACTTCAGGTCAATTACTTGAGGTCTTTGTGCCTGTCCCTCATCTGGGAAAGTGAGAAGAGAAAATACCTACATCAGAAAACAGTTGTGAGATGTTATCTTTTATATTTAAAATTCAATTTTAGCTCACCTCAGAATAGTCCCCTTCCATCCCTCTTCCTGCAAAAGGAAGAGATGTATTCAGGGATCCTTCTGCTTTTTAAAAGCAGGATTACAGGAATTGCTCAAGGATATGTCATACCTTAGACTTATACGTTCCATTGGTTACAGGGCAGAGGTGAGTTTTCTTCCCCAGGTCCCAGGGCCTTGATGCCAGGCCTGTATTCTAGGTGAGTCGTGGCAGGTGTCTGATTTCTCTAAGCCTTAGCAAAAAGCAAAAAAATCACAAAAGAAATTGCCCCCTTAAAAAGAAAGAACGTGTCAGATGTGTTTTGTTATGTGCAGTAGGGATGATCCAGCCCCTTCCAATGTAAGAGAGGCAGCAGGTCCAGCAGGCAAAGATGAGGCTCCCTTTGGCCTTCTTGTCCTCGGCTTCCCCTCGCTTCTCCCCCCTCTGCTGGACCAGTTCATTCTGGGCTCCCCTACCTTAAAAAGCAAAACCCTTTTTAACATTTAGGAGTCGGCTCTCATAGTCATCAATTGTGCTACTTCCCCCAACCCATCAGCTGGACTGCTGGAAACTTTCCAGGTTAATTCTGACTTTACCTGTCTCCATTTGTATGAGTCCGTGCTTTCTCCACACTTGATTTACAGAACGCGGATCCATGGGAATTACGTAAAAGAAGAAGATCAAGGTTTTATTTATAGAACTCCTGGAAGACAGACAAGGCATTCAGGAGGAAAATGGGGAAGGGCGGGAGATGGCTGTGAGCAGTCTGTCCAGGTGAACTCACCTCCAGGATCCTACGAGATGACAGTACCAACTTTGGGAATAAAATTGCAGGGAAGGCTGTGGAAATGGAAACCTGTATCTCTGGGCCTCCAGCTGGCTCTGAGAAGAGCGGAGATCAGGGGTCAGCTTGTGTAATACATGTAAAAGGGGCCATCTGGGATCCAAGCTGCGGGAAGGGGGGCATGTCTGCTTCTCAAGGGTGCAGCTCCCTCAGGCCAGTATTTCCCTCTTAGAGCCTGAGATGGTGGGCCCTGGTGTTCTAGTTTCCTAGCTGCCAGAATGCAGTATTCCAGAAATGGAGTGGCTTTTAAAAAGGGGAATTTAATAGGTTGCTAGTTTATAGTTCTAAGGCTGAGCAATAGAAATCAAAGGCATCCAGGGAAAGACACCTTGGTTCAAGAAGGCCGATGAAGTTCAGAGTTTCTCTCTCAAGTGAGACGGCACATGGCGAACATGGTCAGGGCTTCTCTCTCGGCTGGAAGGGCACATGGCGAACATGATATCATCTGCTCGCCTCTTCTCCTGGCTTCCTGTTTCATGAAGCACCCCGGGAGGCATTTTCCTTCTTCATCTCCAAAGGTCACTGACTGTGGACTCTGCTTCATGGTGCTGCAGCATTCTCTGCTCTCTCCGAGTCTCCCATTCTCCAAAATATTTCCCCTTTTACAGGACTCCAGAAATTTATCAAGACCCACCCAAATGGGTGGAGACACGCCTCCAGCTAATACAGCTTGACAACCACTCTTGATTAAATCTCATCTCCAGCGAGATGATCTAATTACAGTTTCAAATATATAGTACTGAATAGGGATTAGAAGAAACGGCTGCCTTTACAAAATGAGATTAGATTTAAAACATGGCTTTTCTAGGGTGCATACATCAGTTCAAACTAGCACACCTGACCTGGAGGGAAGTGAATTGACTGATGGCCCCCCATTTCCATCTCCTGCAAAGCGCTGGACTGGTGTGACAACTGCTCCTAGCTGTCCCTGCACCTGGTGCAGGACTGGTGGGAATGAAGGCCAGGACAGACGTGTGTGCAAACCCAGCACCGTTCTTAGTGGGGCTGGGCCTTCCACATGAAATAATGAGTGGGATCCTGGAGCTCGAGCTGCAGATAGGGGCATTAGTGCCTCCAAACAGAGGGTTTCCCTTGGGGTTCTGAATCCCATGGTGGCCACAGGGGTGCTCTGGCTGGCAGGAAACCTGGCATTTCAGGCCCAAGCTTCCCCCATAGCAGCTGGTAATGCTGGGGTCCCCACTCCTTTCTGATCTTATATTGAGTGCTGCAGAGTTGGGGCTCAGATCTAAGACCTCCTTTCTGCTCCCAGAGCTCCTATATGATGCTGAGACCTCTGCCCTGGAGGGGACTGTGGTGTGTTGCCATATGCCTTGACATTAGTCAAAGCACTGGGCAGGTAGGTGGCAGCTGCAAAGCCAGATGCAATGGTTGCACCCAAGGAGAAAACATCTAGGGTGGCTCTAAAGTCCAGCTGGGGGCTCATGTCATTGTCCAAGATAGAAGTTATAAGTAACAAATCCCCCAAAGCTGACTGTGGTGCTGCCCAGGGCTGGCCAGCCTGGGGTAGAGGTTGAGGTGGGAACTGCGGAGTGTGCAAACTGGAAAGAGTGATCAGAGCTGATGGCTTCATGAGGGGGTTCATCAGGGGGCCCAAACAGCACCTGGGGCAAGGGGTGGCATGGCTCCAGGGTTAAAGGGCAGTTTGCAGGTCAAGGTAAGCCTGCAGAACCTGAGTTTGGGCAGGGTGGGGGTGCCTGTGGCTCAGGCAGTGCTACCATTGGGGGTGGGGGGTGAGTGTTTGAAGGGCGTGGTCAGATGAGAAGAAGCTGGCAGTGGGGCAAGTGGGAGGCCCCCTGAGTGGAGAGGTGGAAGAGGGCATGGTATTCAATGAGGTGGTCCCACGTCATAAGCAGACTGGTGAGCCAAGCCTGCAGATGTGCTGGTTGAGGGGCTGGAACTTGTACAGAAGCAGCCATTGCCAGGCTTGTGGAGGGAGGAGCCCCAGGCTTAGTGGGCAGTGGGGGGGCATGCAGGGAGGGTGGTGAGGAGATGGGGGAGTCCACACGCATCGGCTTTGGTGACTCCGTCTTTATGTGATGGGATACCAGGAGAAGGTGGAGCCAGCATGGGCTGTAGCTGGCACTGAGACGCTGAGAAGCACAGGGCCTCCTCCCTTCCCATTCAGGGGGCTTCCGCACATAGGCTTGAACAAGAAGGAGTCCCCTCAGCAGCAGCTGCAGGCGCAGGCTCAGGGCTTCTCCTGTCACAGTCCACACCTCATGTGGGGCCGGGAGCAGGGACAGTGGGGTGCAGGAGACGAGGACACAGGTCAGCCCTGTTGGTGTCTGACAATGGGGTGGCAGTAGGGCTCAGCAAGGTGAAAGGGGCTGAAGGCAGAGACTGTGCTGAGGAGCCTGGAAGAGACCAGGGCAGTGAGGGAAGGATGGGGCCAGCTGAACAAGTTTTCTTCAAGGCAAAGGACTCATGAAGGTGGCCTCTGCAGCACACCCCAGCTGGCCCCTGCACCAGACTCCCCTAGGGAGTCCTGCTTCCTGCAGCTCCTCAGCTATGGAGTAATGCTGGGTGTTGCAGGGCAGCTGGTGGAGAAGCAGTTCCTGCGGCAGGCAGGGGGAAGGACAGGGAAACTGTGAGGTGCTGCAGTCTGGGGCAGCCTACGATTTACTCCCCAGTGCATGGCTGATGCCCCAAAGCACTGCTTCCTTCTCCTCGTCTAGACTGTCAGCGGTGACTTGACAGCCTAGCTGGCGGTGGTGGTGGCAGCATCAGAAGGTCATCTCACCTGCGCGGCAGCAGAAGAACCTGTAGTTTCCAGGGCCTGGTGCTGTCGGATGTGGGTGAGCCACCCCTCAACCTTTGTTTCTGCCCTGAGGTTGCAAAGGAAGCCTTTTCTCTCTGGATCTTCCTCTGGAATACCACGGAGGCTGAGGAGCTGAGTCGATGGCCATCTTTGCTCACCGTCTTTGTGGCCCTCTGGGGCAGCCAGGAAAGACATGCCCTGCCGCCTCTGCAGCCGTGGGGAACCTCAAGTGGAGCTGTGAGAGCTGCTGATGGTGTTTCAGTTGGCACATGAGCTCATATGACAACTCTGGGAATTCTGGAGGCAGCAGCTTTCTGAGCTGTTGGTCTGAAGGCTTCTCTTCCAAGGCCCAGACCCAGGCACGAAGGAGGGGAGGCCTCCACTCTCCCAGGAGGCCTCAGGTAGACTCTGTACTCCCAGTGCCATCGCAGTCCCATCTCTGATTGTCCTGCCTCTCCAAGACTGTGGGACCCTCCTCCTGCCAAGCCATCTCTTCCCCACCCTCTCCCATGGCCCTGAAGAGTCTTCTCTGCACCCATCCGGGCACACCTGGGTGCTTCTGGCTACAGAGAGGTGACTCCCTGCTCCAGAACCAAGCAGAAAGCCAAGTTGTCCACCAAATCCCCTGAGTTGCAGGACACCCTGGAGTTGTGAGCAGGCAGCGCCGGCTTCCTCTGATAGCGACGCCTGTACACTGAAGTGAGGACCTCCAGAAAGGCACACAGAGATTGCAGGACACTGAGGTATGGTCTGCCAGAGGCCCTGACAAACTGCCGGTGGAAAGTTCCCAAATACTTACAGGATGTCCTGCCAGTAGATGCAGAGACAGGAGCAGCTGGGTGTCCCCGGCCAGCCAAGAGAAGGCACACTCACGGCAGGCACTGTGAGTGGGTGGGGTCAGTGGGGTCCCCCTGACATGTTCTCGCCCTCCCAGTGCCAAGAACAGCAGCGAGGGGCAAAGCCTGCCCAGGTAACTGCCCGTGGAGCAGATGTGTAAGACCAGGTCTTTGTATCAAAGAGATGTACTGTGAATGTTCTCCTTTATCAGCCAGCCGAGGGGAGGAAGGAGGGAGGGAGGAATAGAGGAGAAGAGAGGAGGAAGGATCCTCTCCAGGTGTTTGCTGATTGGCTCAATCAGTATTGGGGCATTCCATAAGTGCTCAGCCAGTCCATTTACAACTCTGCCATAGCCTTCACCTCCTGCCTGTGCTGAGCCTAAAGTTCAATGAGAGGTGAAAGCTAGGGTCTTCTCAATGCTTATCTGAGCATATGCCCTGCCATGGGCTAAAGTCCATGTAATACACAGGAGCTTTCACACCCTTATTTCCCAAAGTAACTCTCTAGCTTTACCTCTCTGACTTTCAGCATGTCTGTTATTTGTCCCAAATGTAATCCTTTGCTCTAAGCCACAGTGGCTTGTTCGTTTCCTTTTCCACATTTTGGAGGAATGCCCTCCATTTAGCCTCTTTTCCACCCTGAGAGACTTCCAAATTAGATGAAATGAAGGCAAGTACCTTGTGCTAGTCCAGACTGGCTAAAACAGACAAACAGAATTCCTTCAGAACTAGCTCTGCTCTGCTCCCTTGGGAGGCAGGCACCCACACCAGGGCATCAGACCCAATACAAGCAGGAGTAGAGGGTAGGGCAAGGTCAAGTTTAAAGGCATGCACTTCTCCTGGGTTTAAGTCACATTTATTTTGATTCAGCATCCACTTCTTTGCTGTAAACTTTTGACAGTTTTCAGAGATGCCACAAGGTTGGTTCTTATGGCTTTTGCTTATTTTCTCATTACTGTGGAGAGATGCATGAGCTCCCTACTCCACCATATTCACTGACATCATCTGTGGTTTAATTTTTGTCTCCAAATGGTACATATGTATTGTGGTAGAATGCTTGCCTTCCATGCGGGAGACCCGGGTTCGATTCCTGGACCATGCACCAAAAAAATAAATATATATATATATATACACACACACACATACACACACACATAGTAAACATTTTACAAGGAGAAACAGAGACTAGCATTTACCCAGACACTTACCATTCCCTTGTTTTTCCTTTATTTCTATGTTGTATCATTTCCCTTCAGCTGAAGAAGTTTTTAACACTTCTTTTAAGAGCAAATTGTCTGGTGATGAATTCTCTTAATTTTCTTTCATCTCCATCAATCTTTATTTTATTGCTGCTGCTCTTTTGTGGTTGTTTTATTTTCTTTTTGACCTTCCACCCTTAAGGATATTTTTGCTGCATATAGAATTCTAGGTCGATACGTTTTTTTCTTTCAACACTTTAAAAATGTTATTCCAGGCTCACCTGACCTTGCTGATGAGAAGTCATAGGCCTTCAAACTGCAATTCCCTTAGGTGTCATTTTCCTGGGACTGCTTTTAAGATTTTTTTTTTTAAGTTTTGACTTTTACTAGATTGATTCAAATGTGTTATGGAGAGATTTTCTGAGATTCTTTAACCAAGTTTTACAACATTGGCAAGTTTTAGGCCATTTTTCCTCAAATATTTTTCTGTACCTCCTTTAGGCCCTCCAAAGGCATGAGTATTAGAAATTTCGGTATTGTTCCACACATCACTGAGGCTTCATCAATTCTTGTTCCTTCTTTTTCTCTCTCTTCTGCAGATTATATTATTTCTGCTGGTCAGTTCTTCAAGACCGCTGCTCTTTCCTGTGTCTTCTCCATCCTGTTATTGAGCCCACGTGGTTAGTTTCTTGGAAGATATTTTATGCTTGGTTCTAAAATTTCCATTTGCTTCTCTTCTATAGTTTCTGTTTCTCCACTGAGAGCTTGTATCTTCTTTTTCTAAAGAGTACTTACCTACCACGTTGTGTATGATTATAATATCTCCCTTGTCTGAGAATTCTTTTATGTGGGTCATTTCAGGGCTCGATCTTTTGATTGTCTTTCCTTTGAGAATTGCTAAGATTTTTGTAGTTCTTTGTATGTTATGATGTATAATTTTAGATGGATTCCTGAAAAGTGTGTTTATTATGTTTTCAAACTTCGGTTCCTACTGAAATATTCTGGATGACATCAGTTTTTTCTTTTTGTTGTCGTATTAAGCAAATGACACAGGCAAGCTCAGACTACAAGTCCTCTCTTTCCTCCTTTCAGCAGTTGGAGCCCTTCATCTCCCACCCATCTCCTGATATGTGTGTTCTACAACAAAACTCAAATCTAGGGTATTTTAAAGAACTATAAGAATCAGTCAGGGTTCAAGTCTTTGGTGAGCCCTTTGTGTCTGCATGACATAACACAACTTTGGGAGATGAGCATTTTCTGTTGCAGAGCAGTTTTCAAAGACTCTGCTCTGTTTTTTGGGTCTGTTCAGTGCATGTAATACCAGGGAATTATACTGGTTCCTAAAGAGATTTAAGTCATCCCTTTTCCTAGCTTTCTCCTCTACAGGGTTCTACTGACATTTTCACAGTGTTTTAGCCCCCTGTGCTGTTGTGTAGCTTAGGTGACTAGGTCAGAATTTGAGGTGAAGCACTGAGAGCAAAGAGAAAAAAAAGCAACTAGAATTTTTCCCTCATGCTTCAAACAACGGGCTCCCTTACCTGTTCCTTTTGCCAATGACAGCCCCTCAGGGTGTTGTATGCCCTTGTCACCTCTGAGGCTGTCTATCTTTGGGGCCAGAGCTGAAAGAGGAACATAGAAAAAAAAAAACAAAACAGGGTTACCCCTGTGCTCTGTGACATTCAGGGATCACCTTTCCCAATAGTCTGGCTTGAAATAGAGGGTTTATCCTAGAGTTTTTACTTTCAGTGCCTGCTCCACTGTTCCATGACTCCATCCATCAGAAAACAAAGGAAGAAAAACAATCCACTGCCGCGTCCTCTTTTTCCTCCCCAGTTTAACACGGTTCCCTGGAAGGAAGGGCGGTGGCAAGGCCTTCAACGCCCCAAAAGAGGACGAGGCATAAAATGGTGTAATAGAAAAATACTGGGATTAACGACACTAATTGTGTGTTTCTTGATGCTGGTTGTGCTCCAAGCATTATATCAAAACGAATCAGAAAGCAAAAGAATTGGAAAAAATGATACAAATTGTACAAATTGCAAAACCTTGTTAATGACTGTTTAGAAAAAATTAGGTTGGGACGCCCCCATTAAGCAAGTCGTGCTGCAGATACAGCAGGCAGAAGTGCTTTTAGAACAAGTCACAGAAAAGTACCCCATAGAAAGTAAACACTTACAATTAAAAAACCCTGCATTGAGCCATCCTAGAAATTTACTCCCCACCACGGCACCAGTCCATTGCTATAAAACAATAAAAAATCTAAGTAAACAATGTAACCTTTTAATCAAAACAAGCTAACCTTTAACCAGACTAAAATAGGTCTTGACATATTGCCTCACCTGTAGAATAATAGGAAAAGAAAGTCTAAACTCAGAAAACTGCAAACACAATGTCTGTGGTTTAAGCCAATATCTTGCTGCTATTAAAATCTTGTGTAAGTGTTCCTAAGAAAATCAAAACGTGTACTTTCGCTTTGCTTCCCTGAACCTGTAACTTTACCTAAAACGTAAGCCATGACACAACCATGATTCTGTGATACCTGTTTCCTTGCCAAAAATAAGGGTATAAAATCAGTTAAGCAAAAATAAATCTAAGCAACTCTTCTCAGAGGAAAATTCTCTAAGCTGTCTCTTGGTGTTCTTCTCGCGCCGACGACCCTCCACACCTTCAAGCCCGTTCCCTCTGCTGCGGCTGGACCGCGGCAATCCACCATCATCACTCCATTACAAGTTATTTGTAGCTTCAATTCCAGTCCCTGTCTGCCTAGTCTTACTTATTTTTCAGAGTTTTAAGCACTTGCATTACATAACTTCTCTCACAACCCTACCCACCTTCTCTCACAATGCTAAAAGGTGGGTCCTTGTGCGAGGCACAAGAAGAGGGAAGACTGGTTTATTCAGAATTCCTTTCACAGAAGGAAGAGAGGAGAGAGCTTTGGTTTAGGGACAGGAGGAAAGGCAGAAGGAGTCTGGGGGATGGGGGACCGTGGCTTCTACTCCTGTCCTGCCACATTGTTGGGATGGAGCCTTGGGGCAGAGAAGGGCAGTGCCCAAAACCTGAGGCCCTTGTTATACAATATCCTGTGGGGGCTGGAGACCCAGCTCCCCAGGGAGCCTGGGGGTGGGGGGTTGGGCTTCTTCTCCATCAGCTGGTGGGGCTCGGGCACGCAGGAGCCCTGGTTACTGTTAACCCGCTGGCGACTCCCAGCTCTTCCACATCATCTTCCAAACCTTTTCCCCAGCTGTTAAACTTTGTTTTAAAAGTCATTTGCACATTTTGTCAATTTCCCTTCTTCTCCACTAGGGGGGGATCTACATCCACCTTAGAAAACCACCATTTCCAATTCCTAGGATCCTCGCGTGAACGCGCTGGAAAGGTTCCTGTCAATCCTTCTCGGTCAGCAGCGGGTGGAAAGGAGACCCGAGTGTTTTCCAGGGCCCTGTCACGTCACGGCAGTGATACTAATTCCAGAAGCTGGAACTCGCTGAGCACTTAGCCTGTGCCAGGCTCCATTCACAGATTAACTTCTTAAATCTGCTAAACTAAACTGCTTCTTTACTAATGATAGTTTGGGCCTCGCTCTCGTCTGCCCTCCCTGGAGATAAGATTTACTGAAATACCCAGCTGTAGAATTGCACTTGCTTTCTGACAGCACCCAGCGTCACCTGAACCACTGCTTACTGAGACTCGCCCAAGATTACCCAGCCAAAGCCCAAATCCTGTGACAGATCCTTTCTTACACACTCTTGTCCCACGGTGTGTGTTCTCCCGTGCTGCAGTGAGGAAGAACCCTGCTTGTGCAACTGAAGTTGTCTGGGGGTCTCAGGCTGAGGGCCATTCGCAGGACTGGTGGTGATGGTGATGATGGTGATGATGGTGGTGGTGGTGATGGTGATGATGGTGATGATGATAGTGATGATGGTGATGGTGGTGATGGTGATGATGGTGGTGATGGTGATGGTGGTGATGGTGATGATGGTGATGGTGGTGATGATGGTGATGATGGTGATGATGGTGGTGATGATGGTGATGGTGATAGTGATGATGGTGATGGTGGTGATGGTGATAATGGTGATGATGGTGATGGTGGTGATGATGATAATGATGGTGGTGATGATGGTGATGGTGATGGTGGTGATGATGGCGATGATGGTGATAATCGTGATGGTGATGATGATGGTCATGGTGATGATGATGATGATGGTAATGATGGCAATGTTGGTAATGGTGATGGTGATGATGATGGTGATGTTGGTGATGGTGATGGTGGTGATTGTGATGATGGTGATGATGATGGTGATGATGGTCATGATGGTGATGGTGATGATGGTGATGATGGTGATGGTGATGGTGATGGTGCTGATGGTCATGATGGTGATGGTGATGGTGATGATGGTGATGGTGATGGTGATGATGGTGATGATGATGATGGTGATGGTGGTGATGATGATGGTGGTGATGGTGATGATGGTGATGGTGATGGTAACAATGACAACAGTGAACACATATGTAGGGGTTACTTTTGGGCTCTGTTCTAAATTCTTCACATATACTAATCTATATTTAATCCTCACAACAAGTGTGTGAAGTAGGTACTGTCATCACTCCTGTTTTATAGATGGGGAAACTGAGGCAAGGAGAGGACGAGCGCCCTGTACTAGGCTACCCAGCTGGTAAGTTGCTGGAGCAAGGGGTTGAACCCAGGTGGTCTCACTCCAGAGTCAACACTCTGGGCTGGGTCCTCACCAGGCTTGCAGGCCCGGGCAGGGCTTGGGTTCCTGAGCTGCCTTCATCTCTCATGGGTGTGGTGGGTGGAGGAGAAGGTGCTGTGGAGTCTCCACATCAGGCCTGGGGGCAGGGGTGGCACCTGTCCTTTCAGAGGTGACTGTGTAGCCAAGATAGCCATATTTGTGGACCTACACTGACCCCCACAGGGCCCGCTAAAACCTCTCCCAGGGACTGGGACTTGGCCTTCATGGATCTGGCCTGTTGGTGCTGGACACTTGGACTAAGGGTGTGTGTACTGGGGAACAGAGAGGGGGCGTCTCCTGTACTGGGCACTGGGGAGGGAGGTTGGCAGAGACAAGGACAAGCAGAGAGTTAAGTAAGATGGGAGAGCACTGCAGAGAAAAAGAGGGGCTGAATTGGGAGGATAAAAGGGGTAGAGTGGTAAAGAGGGAGGGAAAAGAAGAAAAGGGGATGGAGCGACAGGGAAAGAGAAGCAGAAGGACAGACTTAGGGAGAGAGATGGGTGAGAGAAGAGAATAGGGTATGAGAGAGGGAGAAAAAGATATGCAGAGAGAAAAAGGCACACACATGCACACATACACACACTCAGAGAGAGACCAACAGACACACACACACACACAGAGTCAAACAGGATGGGAGCTAGAAGAGGACAAGAGGGCCAAAGAAGGATTGAAGCTGCCTTGGGTGTTCCTTCTCCCAGGTCCTAACTCGGGACCTCCTGGGCCAACTGCCGTCTCTGTTCTCAGACCCATTTCACACCCAGAATGTCATAACCATTGTCTGCATGGGTCTCTGCCCCTTCCTGGGACAGTGGGTGGCATCTGCTGTCCTCTGGGCCCAGTAGGGGCTAAGACACTGGGGACTGGGTGAGGCTTGTGGCAGCTCCTCAGTTGAAGCTTCTTGGCCTGGCCCATACCACATAACAGGGGGTCTCAGGGGAAATGCAAAGGAATTGCTGCTTTCAAGGCCCAAAGGAAGCTGACCAGGGGGTTGCAGAGCATTTTCAACTTGTCCTGCGAATATGACCTCCAACCCACAGACCTGGTTTGCTCCTGTAAATGGTTCCCCAGACCATAGTGATTTTTTAAATTTATTAACTCTGTATTTTTAAGACAGGCAGCTGGTGAGGTGGGGAGAGCAGAACTCAGACAGTCCCAGATCTGAATTCTGACCCTCTCACAGGCTGTGTGACTGTGGGCAAGTCACTCGACCTCTCTGAGCCTCTGTTTCTGACAGTGGAACTAATAATTCTTACGTTATAGGGTTGTGGATTATAGTAAGTGATTGCATGGAAGCTTTAGGGAAGAGTTCGTATTAGCAAATGTCACATCCCTCTTCCATGGTCCTTTGCAATTGCTATACAAGTAAAACCGTGACTTGCCAATTTTTTTGTTTTACATTTTCTAGTGACAAATATAATTATTTTTATTTGTATATGTTTTGATACATCCATAGGAATAAAATTCCTTTCAGTTAATACAAGGAGAATGTACTTTAGTAAACGCTATGGAGCATGATAATGGGAGCACGTCAAGTTTAGATCATCACAGTTGCCTCAGACATTTTCATGAAATACTAAACAAGGGAAAGTACCATTATATGGGGATTTACACAACACACATGGTCCTGAAATCAGGGTGATCAGCTGTCTTGGGTTCGCTGCAGTGGAGGAGTTCCAGGACTTGGGACTTTCAGTGCAAAACTGGGAAGGTCCTGGGCAAAGAGGGATAGTAAATTGTTCTCCCCACCTGAGCTGCTGTGTGGGAGTCAGGTCTTTGCAAACTGCGCTACACTTCCCCCATCCGCTCACCTGACCGCACGTGTGAAGCACTAATCCTTTCCATTCCAGATGATCTCTTTCTGACCAGGACCCTGTAAACATTAGCTTTCAGTTCACGTTAGTCCTAGTCCAGCTAACTAGTTGGCAACATCAGATGGGTCAGAATCTGTCTTCCCTACACACACACACACACACACACACACACACACACAGTCGCTCTGGCCTCTTCTCCGCAACGGTGCCAAGGGGGTCTTTAAAAATGTAAATCTGACCTCATGATCGGCTTCTACAGGCTTAAACCCTTCACAATGTCTGAGCATTCCAGGATAAAAAACAAACCTTTTAACAAGCTCTACAAGGCTTAGCCTACTTCTGTCTGCTTCTTAACTTCATTTTATATCACGTCCCCTCAACTCGCTGTGTTCCTGTCTCAATGGGCTTCCTCTCTGCTCCCAGACTCATCATTTTACCTTGGGCCTCAGGGCCTTGGCTCATGCTCTCCTCTCTGTGTGGAAAGTTCTTGCTGCCCCCGTCCCACCAGCTGACACCTGTCCATCCTTTAGTGTTTAGCTCTCCAGTGGCTTCCTTGGGACGCTTTTCTTGACCTCTCAGTCTAGACCACACCCTTTCAAGCCCTGTACCTGTGCATAATTAACAACTTCATGTTGGCATGTTTGTGTCTATTCCATTCATTCTCGTCTCCCCCAGGAGACTGTAAACTTTTTGAAGAAGTGACTATAATTTTTTTGCTTGACATTTTATTCCCAGCACCTAGTACATGTCTGGCATAAAGTAGATGCTCAGTAAATATTTGCTATGGGAATAAATGATGAATAATAAGTGTTCAATATAAATTTGGGATTTTTTGGGGGGATGGGTTAAGACATAACTTGCACTAGAAAGTTACCAACATAATTCTTATTGGCTCATTAGGAAAGTCCTCCTAACTCAGCAGTATAGCTTGGTCATTAGGGAAAATAATCCTGGAGAAATGGTCCTGGATCGTTGATATCTGGAGCCTGGAAAAGGGGGATGGTGGAGGGGAAGGCATAGGATTAGCAAAGTTAACTTTTGTTATTAAAGGCAAGGGGAAAAAAAGATACATCCACTGCCTCCTTCGTTTCATAAAAGAAAGCCCATTTTAACACCTAAGGAGTACAAAGAACATGAAAAAAAAAAAAAAATGCAGCTCCGCGCAGGGGCAGTGTGTTTTTGCACTGATGTTTTTTGCTTTAGAAAATTTCGGACAAAGTTTTATGGATTTGATCTCTTTTTCAGTCCTGCCGAGCTGTGTGACCTTGGGGAAGCGATTTTACTGTCTGTTCTTCACTGCCTCCTTATGGGGTGTTGTGACAATTAAATGACTTAATCTATGAAAAGCACTTAGCACAGCGTCCGCGGCTCAGTATTCCACAGCCAGAAATGTGTCCCGTCATCCCCGTTATTAAATAGACGACAGCGCCCCCTTGCGGCTGTTTTCCCGGGCACAGTCCAGCTGAGCCAGCGGCGCAATAATGAGGCACCCCCAGGCAGCAGCGCGTGGGAAACCTTGTCTAATGGGCGGGGCTGAGGCAGAGGCAGGAAGAAAAGCCATAAATATTCATAGAAACATTCAAAGCCCTGTCTGTCCTCCTGAGAATAAAGTTTGTTCGTGGGAAGCTAATGTCTGAGCTGACAGCTCAAGAGGCAGCAGTGGACGTGAAATCCCCCATGCAGGGATCACTTTATTTGGGGTAGAGGGAGTTCTCTCTTCGCCCCGGGTGACAGGGCAAGAGGCCGTGGCACTGTCTCCCCCTGGGACAGGGTTGGGATCGCTGTCAGCCACAGCTTTGCCTCCCTCTTGCTGTCCTGCGGTGTGTGAAGCATGGAAACAATAAGGAAAACAAACTGAGTGTGGAGTCTTTTGTGTTGGTCACAAAACGGGGGCAAACATAAGCTTCCGTGTTCTCCCCAGGGAAGGAATTGCACAGGAGGCTATCAGTCACTGCAAACAATCCTTTGTCCTCAGGAAAACAGTTGCAGGAAATGTCTTGTCAGACCTTGTGGACATGGATGCTCTCTCTTTTATTTCATTCTTTCCCAGCATGGAGAGCAATGTCAGTTTTTCTTTCCTGTCTCTCTTTGCAGGATTCCTTTTAATCTATGAGCCTGGGAAGGAACCTCAGTGATAGGAGGGACGGTTGGCTCTGGGAGTGGTAAGCTTGCATCCAATCCCAGCTCTGTCACTTGCTGGCTTGTGTGACCTTGGTTAAGTCACTGTCTCTTTAACCTCTGTTTCCTCACCTGTAAACCACGATGATAATAGTACATCTCCTAGGGGTTTGATATGAGAATTAAGTGTGCTAGTCCATCGCACAGACTCAGATTTCCATAGGCAGGCACCATGCATGAGAGAAGTCCAGGTGCAGGGCAGCTGGGAGCGGTGGGGTCTTCAGTAAACCTGAGACTCCAAGCCCCTGCAGAAGGAGCAGCTGCTGGTTAGCATCAATTGATCCAGGACATTAAGGAATGCAAGTCCAGCACTACCAGATTTTTCACATTTTCGAGAAAAATGCAGGAAGTCAGCTCCATTTATAAATGCTGGGAATTAATAACATTTTAAGAACCATTCTATGTGACCTTGGGCAAGTTCCTTAATATCTATAAGTTTCTGTTTCTTCATCAGTAAAATGGAGGTAGGAACACACCTCATGAGTGATCTTATCAATTTACATAAATTACTTCACTTATTATCGACCTCAGTGTATGAAGTTAGGTATTACTGTTACCCCTCATTTTAAAGATAAGAAAACGGAGTCACAGAGAAGCTATGTAAATTGCCCAGGATCATATCGCTAATATGTCACAGTGTAGGTGTGAGGCTTTAAAGTGAGAAAATGCATGAAAAGTGGTCAATAAATATTAGCTATTTTTGTATCATTGTTGTTACTAGCATTAATATCAGAAAATAGTTGTTCTCACATTTAGTCCTGAGGGAGATTAGATAGGAAAGAAGGGAGGCGGGACCCTAGGACCTGTAACAAAAAGTTCCTTTTGTCTGGCACACAGCTAGCTCCTGCACCCTTAGCGCTCAGGTCGGAACTTAAAAAGAACCAATGAAAAGTGCAGCTCATCAGTCCCTTATTAGCATAGCCAGAGGGGGATGCCCCCCCTCCCCAAGTCCTTGTAATGCAAAAATCCCAACCTCAGAGGGATTCCCCTTCTTTGGAGAACACCTGAACTCATGCCCTTCAAGCATGTACTCGCATTATGCATTAAACTTTGGGGCTGTACACATTGCCTAGCCCTCAAATTCCCTCCTGCAGCTGAGTCAAGAACCTTCACAGCGTCTTGGAGAACTTCCGGGGCCCTCAGGCATGAGGAACTCCGCAGGCTCTCCAGCATCAAGCCTAGAACTCCTGGGCACCATCCCTGGTTGAGGTTTTGACTTCTCTGAGAACTCCTGGGGCTCTCCAGCGTAAGTCCATTGCCCAAAAGAGGTTGCCACAGTGTTCCCGATTTGCAATGAATGGAGGTGACCTAGAGGCACGATGACTGAGGAATGGAAGGGGGAACTGTGTTGGTTACAGACAGTGGACTGCTGAGCAGCTGCAAGAAGAAAGGAAGTGGTGACGCATTCAACTAGGTGCATGAACCTTAAGGAAAGTATGTTGAATGGAATTTCAGGAACAAAAGGGCAAATGTTATCATGCCTCATTCGTATGGGCTCACTATAAAATACAAACTCAGAGAATTGAAGTTGAGAGCATGGGTCATCAGGTTGAGGCCTATTGTGAAAAGGTCATAGATTGTAAACTCTTATAGCAGTCACGGATATTTAGGGAGTTGTAACCGATACTTCTAAATTCTAAGGTGCTCAGCTATTTGTTTATAACCTGGTTGTTCCCTGAAACTTTGGGTATTTATGCAACACCTGAGACTCAGAATTAAAGCACTATAGCCATAAAAGTCAGCAGTACCCCATTCAGCAACTGTTTAAAAAGCTAAAAAGTGATCAGACTTTGTCTAGAGGTAGGAATGAAGCTGGTCTGAATAGGACTAAGGAAAAACAAAATACTGAGTAAAGGATGACATGGCCTGTATTTTCAAACTTCAACCTCTGTGTGAGACCAAAGGGAGAGATTTTCATTTAGGGCAAAGTTTATTTTGGTGTAGCATATTATCTCATTTAAGTTGTATGGTCTGTTTACTTGAACACCATAATTACATGGAATCTTGAATACAGCGTGAGATCTTGTTAGTGTGATGCCCTGATATATATCGGAGTAATTTAGGCAGAGAATAAAAACTTAATGCAAAGTCCCCTTGAGGGACTGGGGAGAAAGGAGGAAATATTCAACTTCCTCATGTGGGTAATTCCTGATACTTTTGCAAGCACTGAGGACTTGCAATTCAGTAGGTTGAGCCCTCAATCTTGGGGCTGTCCCCTATGAAGCTTATTCCTACAAAGGAGAAGCTAAGCCTACTGGTAATTATGCCTAAGAAACATCTGCAGAGAACCTCTTTTGTTGCTCAGGAGTGGCCTCTCTCTCTAAGCCAACTCGTCATGGTAACTCACTGCCATACCCCCACCCCTATGTGGGACGTGACTCCCAGGGATGGGCTGCGACCTCAACATCGTGGGATCGAGAAAGCCTTCTTGACCAAAAGGGGGAACAGAAAAATGAAACAAAGTCTCAGTGGTGAAAGATTTCAAACAGAATCAAGAGGTTATCCTGGAGGTCATTCTTATACATTATATAGATATCCCTTTTTAGTTTATGGTGTATTAGAGTGACTAGGGGGAAGTTCCTGAAACTGTTGAACTGTGTTCCAGTAGTCTTAATTCTTCAACAGAACTGTATAACTATACAGGTTTTACAGTGTGACTGTATGATTGTGAAAACCTTGTGTCTGATGCTACTTTTATCTAAGGTATGGACAGATGAGTTAAAAAAAAAAGGATAAAAAATACATAAATAATAAGGGGAGATAAAGGGTAAACATTAACTAGATTGAAATACTGTTGGTTAATGAGAGGGAGGGGGGTAAAAGGTAGGGAACATATGAGTTCTTTGCGTTTCACTTTCTAGAATAATAAATAATAAGGGGAGATAAAGGGTAAACATTAACTAGATTGAAATACTGTTGGTTAATGAGAGGGAGGGGTTAAAAGGTAGGGAATATATGAGTTCTTTGTGTTTCTCTTTCTAGAATAATGCACATGTTCTAAAAATGATCGTGGTGAAGAATACACAACTATATGGTGATATTGTGAGCCACTGATTGTATAATATGGCTGGACTGTATGTATGTGCAGATTTATCAATAAAAATATTTTTTTTTTTACAAAAAGAGGAGTCTGGATGCCTCTTACCCTAGATGTAACCAAAAGGATTAAAATAACAGATGGATAATACGGTGAAGCTCCCTGTAAGGCAATTTATAATATCGATATCATTTGATTCTGTGACACTAGGGATATTTTTTGGAGAAGGTGCCTTTTCCTCCACCCTTCATATTGTGCTGTTTAAGTAGTAAGTTTCCTCAACTGATGTTTATGCCTGACCCTTTCAAAAAATAAAGTGACCATGGCAGGAAAAAAAAAAAAAAAGAAGGCACGAGACTTTGATCCAGCCGACAGGGATCACAAATGGTGTAAATTAGGTGGCACATATGTTTTCAGCTGTCTCTTGGGTGTTTTAATGGTTTATTTCACACAGCCATTGGGCCTTCTTGCCAATGGGTTTCCTTGGGGTGATGACTGGTATCAGATCCCTGGTGCAACCAACAGATTCTCATCTTAGGGTGACCAAGCCAGTCATAACCAGTAATTTACAGTTTGAGTTCTGAAATCAAGTCAGTTTTGCTCTTCATCAAGAAGGCTGTAAAAATGGGTGTCAGGCAGCCTTGAAAAGCAGTTGACATGGGAGTGGAGAGCTTGCAAAGCCTTGGAGAGGGGCCAAGGAGTTAGAGGAGAGCTGAAGCAGAAGGTGGAGGAGGCCGGCCTTTGTCCATGGCTGTGGTCAGAGCTGACTTGCCTTGCACTTGGAACTGCTCAGAACAAGTTCCAACCCTGTGGGAAAGTAGATGTGGCTGACAGTGGCATATATAAGACAGAGAATGGGCTTTGGGGGTCAGGTTGAAATGGATTTGTATTTCAGCTGTGCAGCTTTCTAGCTATAGAACTCTAGGGAATTAGGCTCCATTCCCTGAGACCCAGTTTTCTCTCCTGTAAAATGGGCACATAACTGAACTCATTCACTGAGCCTGGTTTGAGCTCAGTGAATAGAGGGTAATACTTTTTCAGGCTGATTCTTATCCACTCCAAGTTTGGCACAGAGGAAGTTCTCAGGGTGTATTGACTCAATTGCATGGTGGATTAATGTGTTCCTCAGGAAACAGATGGCATCCTCAAACTGGATAATTTGAGGAGAGTTTAATAAAAAAAAATTAATGACACTAAAACATATTAAGTCATAAAATAGCCATTAAAATTATGCATACATGGACTATTTACAAAGATGAGGGAAGGGTGTAGGGAAACCAACATGGGACAGTGCTGTATGCTGGGGCATTTACAGGTGGAAGCAGTTGCCACCTTGATGTAAATAAGATTATGGTACCTGTGCTTGACTTCGCAATGCAGTAGGAAGAGTGTACACCCTACCCCATGAATTTAGAGCTTGGTCATGTGCCTTGCTTAGGCCTGGAGAATGTGATGTCGGCTGTAATATGAACGAGGTTAGATATGGGCGTGCAGGCCATGGCTCGCCCTCTTGTGCTTCTATAATTTGCTTCAAGAAAAACATGCTCTAGATGTCTGATGGGCCCTGAATGAGGCTGTGGAGCAGATCGGAACCTAAGCAGCAATCTAGACTGAGTTCTGCTGAGCCCAGTAGAGCCAAAGCCCACTTTCAGACCCCAAATGTTGGCTCTTGTCCACTGAAATTTTGAGGTTGTTTGTTATACTGTAAAACTAACTAATCCTCACCTCTAGATGGGAGGGAGATGAGACAAGGGGAAGTGCAGCTTCTGGAGTGAAATGCTTAACAGGAGCTTTGGCCTCAGTGAGGGGCTCCAGATGGCTCAGCCTTACTTGCTTCCCTCCCTTCTATCTCCTGCTGGTACCTCCCATCCATTGGTTGAACTTGATGTCAGGAATAAGGACGCCACTGAGGGATCTGGGAAAAATCAGCATCCCAGAGCAGGGGTGGAGAAAAGCAGAGCATGGATGTCTTAGGGCAAATGGAAATTATCCAGACAATTTAAAAGGAAGGAGGGTGGGTGGTACTTTTGTGCCCAGGACCTCATCTATAGCCCTTTGGGTATTTTCTTCCCAACTCTTTCCTTAGCCTTCCTGCTTTTACCTTGTCCTGGCTGGGTATTGGGAACATTCTTTGGGATCTGAAGCTCCATGGAGTTAGTCTGCAGGGCTTAATTGTTATGATTATTTCAGAATTTTCCCCTTTACCATCCATCAGCCAAACGGGAAGTGTTCCCAGGATTATTGTGGCTGAGGGGGAGATTCAGGGAACATTTTCTTCATTTAACTTCCTCCTTCTGTTGCCTCTCAACATCTTCACAACCCGTGTGGGCCACTGTATTGTTCACAAGAGTCCTGCCTCCAACTCGTCCTCAATAATTTTCTGGCCAGTCAAGGGACCTGGGCTTCCTTTTTCTTGGACAGAAGCAGTTTAGCCCAAAAGTACAGAGCGAGAGATTTGAGTGGTTTTAAAGCTCAGCGGGTCTGTTAACAGCTGGGCGATCCTGAGTAGGTGACCTCACCTGAGCTTCTGAGCCAGCGGAGAAATTATCAGCATGCATTATCATACCCATTTCAAAAGCCACTTTGAAAATTCCACAGGATATACAGTAAGTCCCTTAGCAGAGCACTTTGCAAATACTTAATAAATTATAATTGCTATTATACGTTCCCTAAATAAGGTCAGAAGCATGTGGCACTGGGATGGGGCTGGGATTGGCATGGAATGCTCTACTTGATGCCACAGCATCTGGCTTTCCATCCATGAAGCTGAGAGAGCTATGCCAGCCTACTGTCAGCACTCTCCCATTGGCTGTTGGAAGCAAACCTCCCTGCCTTTTTAGGTGGGCAGTTGCAGAGGCACCCCTCACCATTCCAGGGGCCCTGGTCACACCCAGAAGGGCATTTATCCTGAAAATAGCCTGTGGGTGGGCCTCATTCAGCTCACTCCCTCCTGGAGAAACTGGGGTTTGCCAATCCCTGTAATATGCTGGGGAGTTTGGATTCTGGAGGCAGAACGTACAGAGTTATATGCAGGACAGTTGAGTATTGTTAGGTGAAAAAAATATGTGTGTTTTATTGTTTTTTATTTAGAAATTAGGCATGGTTTAAGGTTATATGTGTAGCTGCCAAGTTGACAAGGGGTGAACTGTTATGGTCAGGTTCATGTGTCAATTTGGCCAAGTGGTGGTACCTGTTTGTCTGGTTGGGCAAGTGCTGGCCTGTCTTTTGCTATGAGGACATTTCATAGAATTAAATCATGAGCACATCAGCTGTATCCACAGCTGATTCCATTTGTAATCAGCCAAGGGGGAGTGTCTTCTGCAATGAGTGACGCTTAATCTAATCACTACAAACCTTCATTCCTGAAGTTTCAGAGCCATTAGTAGTTCTGCCTGGATTGGGTTGTTGCCGTTTTCCATTGATTTTAATGTACAGGGCATGGTAGTAGTAAAAGATGCCCTGGGGGATCGCCTATATTCCAAGAAAACTCTTCTTTACCCCCATTGTGTAGTTGCAGTCCTGTTTCCCCCTATAGGGTCAATCACCCCAGCCAATAATGTAATCCCCTTCTTGGCTTGTTGATCCAGGGGCATGAGTAGTCCAAAGTGACCATGTCGCAGTCTTAGATTCCAGTTCAGTGGAATCGTTGTTTCTCCTGGTAGAAGCACTCCTCCTTTGGAACTAAAACCTGTAGCCCAGCAGAGCTCAGGGGCGCAGGGACAGGAAGCAAAAATTTTCCTAGTGGAACCCTAAGGGTAATAGTGACTGGTGCCACTCCCATTTCCACCCCCTTGATTCCTGGACCCATGGATCCTGGCTATGGGAGAAACAGCACCATATAGTGGATGCTGATTCAGAATATACACAGCTTCCTGGAGAACATTACCCCAGCCTTCAAGGTATTGCCACCTAGTTGGCACAGTAATTGAGTTTTTAAAAGGCCATGCCACCGTTCTGTCAATCCAGCTGCTTCTGGATGATGCGGAACATGGTAAGACCAGAGAATTCAATGAGCATGTGCCCATTCCTGCACTTCATTTGCTGTGAAGTGTGTTACCTGATCAGAAGCAATGCTGTGTGGAATACCATGACGATGGATTGGGCATTCTGTAGGCCCACAGATGGTAGTTTTGGCAGAAGCATTGCATGCAGGGAAAGCGAACCCATATCCAGAGTATGTGTCTATTTCAGTTAGAACAAATTACTTCCCCTTCCATGAAGGGAGTGGTCCAATGTAATCAACCTGCCACCATGTAGCTGGCTGGTCACCTCTGGGAATGGTGTCATATCGGGGACTGAGTGTGGGTCTCTGCTGCTGGTAGATTGGGCACTCAGCAGTGGCTGTAGCCATGTCAGCCTTGGTGAGTGGAAGTCCATGTTGCTGAGCCCATGCATAACCTCCATCCCTACCACCATGGCCACTTTGTTCATGAGCCCATTGGGCAATGACAGGAGTTGCTGGGGAAAGAGGCTGACTGGTATCCACAGAATGGGTCATCTTATCCACTTGAGTATTAAAACCTTCCTCTGCTGAAGTCACCCTCTGGTGTGCATTCACATGGGACACAACTATCTTCATGTTTTTAGCCCACTCAGAAAGGTCTATCCACATACTTCTTCCCCAGACCTCTTTGTCACCAATTTTCCAATTATGGTGTTTCCAAGTTCCTGACCATCCAGCCAAACCATTAGCAACAGCCCACGAGTCAGTATACAAACTCACCTCTGGCTAGTTCTCCTTCCAAACAGAATGAAGCACTGCTCAAAGTTCTGCCCACTGGGAGGATTTCCTTTCATCACTGTCCTTCAATGACACCCCAGAAAGGGGTTGTAGTGCTGCAGCTGTCCACTCTCGGGTGGTACCTGCATATCGGGCTGAACCATCTGTAAACCAGCCCCAAGTTTTCTCTTCCTCAGTCATTCACTGTAAGGAACTCCCCAAGAGGCTATAGCTCTGGTGTGAGAAAGAGAAAATAATGTGGCAGGAGTGGAGACGATGGGCATTTGGGCCATTTCTTCATGTAACTTATTTGTGCCTTCTGGACTTGCTCTGGCCCTATCTCATATATACCATTTCCATTTTACAATAGACTGCTGCTGTGCATGCCCAGATTTATGGCTTGGTGGGTCAGACTACACCCAGCTCATGATAGGCAACTCAGGTCTCATGGTAACTTGGTGGCCCATGGTTAAGCTTTCAGTCTCTACTAAGGCCCAGTAGCAGGCCAAAAGCTGTTTCTCAAAAGCAGAGTAGTTATCTGCTGCTCCAAAATTCTAAGGATCTGCTTTGTGATTCTCCTATGGGGCCTGCCAAAGGCTCCAAACAGTGTCTCTATTTGCCACTGATACTTCCAGCACTGTTGGATCTGCTGGATCATACAGCCAAGAGGCAGAGCAGCTTGTACAGCAGCCTGGACCTGTCGCAGAGTCTCCTCTTGCTCAGGTCCCAATTCAAAATTAGCAGCTTTTCTGTTCACTTGATAAATGGGCTGGAGTAGCACACCCAAATGAGGAATATGTTGTCACCAAAATCCAAAGAGACCAACTAGGCATTGTGCCTCTTTTCTGGTCATAGGAGGGACCAGATGCAGCAACTTATCCTTCACCTTAGAAGGGATATCTCAACATGCCCCACACCACTGGACACCTAGAAATTTCACCGAAGTGGAAGGCCCCTGTATTTTTGTTGGATTTATCTCCCATCCCCTGACACACAAATGCCTTACCAATAAGTCTAGAGTAGTTGCTACTTCTTGCTCACTAGGTCCAATCAACATGATATCATCAATATAATGGACCATATGATGTCTTGTGGGAGGGAGAAACCATCAAGTTCCCTGCAGACAGGATTATGACATAGGGCTGGAGAGTTGATATACCCCTGAGGTAGGACAGTGAAAGTATATTGCTGACCTTGCCAGCTGAAAGCAAACTCTTTCTGGTGGCCCTTACTAACAGCTATTGAGATAAAAGCATTTGTCAGATCAATAGCTGCATACCAGGTACCAGGGGATGTATTGATTTGCTCAAGCAATGATACCACAACTGGAGCAGCAGCTGCAATTGGAATTACCACCTGGCTGAGCTTACAATAATCCAGTGTCATCCTTCAAGGCCCATCTGTTTTCTGCACAGGCCAAATAGGAGAGTTGAATGGGGATGTGGTGGGAATCACCACCCCTGCATCCTTTAAGTTCCTAAGAGCGGCAGTAATCTCTGCAATCCCTTCCGGAATCCAGTATTACTTCTTATTTACTATTTTGCTAGGTAAGGGCAGTTCTAGTGGCTTCCACTTGGGCTTTCCCACCATAATAGCCCTCACTGCACGAGTTAGAGAGCAAACATGGGGATTCTGCCAGTTGCTCAGTATGTCTATTCCAATTATACATTCTGGAACTGGGGAAATAACTACAGAATGGGCCCAGGGCCCACTGGACCCACTGTGAGATGGACCTGAGCTAAAACTCCATTGATCACCTGGCCTCCATAAGCCCCCACTCTGACCAGTGGACCAGAGTGACACTTTGGGTCCCCTGGAACTAATGTCACTTCTGAACCAGTGTCTAATAATCCCCGAAATATCTGATCATTTCCTTTTCCCCAATGCACAGTTACTCTGGTAAAAGGCCGTCAGTCTCCTTGGGGAAGGCTTGGAGGAAGATTAATAGTATAAATTTGTGGCAGTATAACAGGGTTCTCCCCCAAAGGGACCTGGTCACCCCTTCATTCAAGGGGCTCTGGGTCTGTAAACTGTCTCAAGTCTGGACATTGATCAAGGGGCCGTGACTCTGTGTTAGTGTAATTCAGGTTAGACTTCTGTTCACTTGACCTAGAACTCTTTTGTTTATACAGCTTGAGCAAGAATTTAGTAGACTGCCCTTCTATTGTATTTCTAGGTACCCCATGATTTACTAGCCAATGCCACAAATCTGTGAGTCAGATTATTTTGACTCCTGCTTTGAGTTTGCTGTCTATTATAATAGCCACATCTACCCTGTCTTTGGCGATTAAGTGCTGACACCTGGCTTCTGCCAACTTGGGATCCAGTCATCCCCATTGTGTTTAAGGATTCCAGCTCAGTGACAGCAGCTCTTACGGTAATATCTGACCTACAGAGAAGTGCAACTACAGAGCTCTTCAGGGATGATGGCGCTAGTCTCACAAATTTATTTCTCACTGTTCTGGTAAAAGGTGCATCCTCCGGACATTCCTGGGGTGTAAGAGCAGGCTTTGCATGATAAATCCACTCTAACATTCCAATCTCTCCATTCCTGGGGTGTAAGAACAGGCTTTGCATGATAAATCCACTCTAACATTCTAATCTCTCTAAGCCTCTGGATCCCCTCATCTACATTATACCATGGCAGTTCTGTCATTTCAACCTCAGGTAATGTCAGCCACCGTTTGATCCGTGTTTCAACCAACCATCCAAACAAACTGTTAATACCTTTTATAACCCCTCGAGCTATAACATTGAATGCAGAATCTCTGCTTAGTGGGCCCACATCAATAAATTCAGCCCGATCCAGCCTTATATTCCTCCCACCATTATCACACACCCTTAAAACCCATTGCCACACATATTCCCCTGATTTCTGTCTATATAAATTGGAAAACTCACAGAGTTCTTTTGGAGTATAACGTACCTGCTCATGTGTGATACTTTGTACCTCATCTTTAGGGGCCTGTTGGGACTTTAGTCTGGTTATAGGTCTGGAAGAAGTGAGGGGTGGTGGGGGTAGGTCACGAAAGAATTAGAAATATCCTCCAAGCCATTTGCTTCAGGGCATTCATTTGCAGTTTCATCTGGCGAAACAGGATTACTCACTCTAGGGCTAACCCCTTCCAGGGGAGGTTAGATGGCCAACTCCTCAAGGCAGGCTGGAGGTGGGGGTGGCTGTGTCCTCAGGGCAGACTATTACAGGGTTATCTAGAGAAGACTCAGCATGATCTAGGGTTTCAACCACACCCCTGACATCATTATCAATCCACATGTCACCATTCCATTTTTCAGGGTCCCACTCCTTTCCAATCAATGCCCTCATCTTAATGGCAGACACCATGCAACATTGAGATTTCAGTTTACGTTATAAAGTTGCTACTCTAACAATAAGATTCTGAGTCTGATTTTCATAGATCTCAAGTCTACAGGCCACAGGAAATATGATTTTCCTTCAGGATACTCATAGAAATTTCTACATCTGTCAGCGCTTAAGCTTCTCGTTTGGCACCTTAAGCCCAACCCTTTCACCCCTTAATATATCCAGTGTATCTAACAACAACCAGCCAACATCTCTATACCTCTTATTTCCACAAAACTCCATAAAGGTGTCAAGCGGTTCTGCCCCCATAAGGCTCGCGACTTGCTGTTTTGTCGGCTGCCCCACCCAGGTCTCTCACCTCCGCAGGCGCACAGGGAGGTCCGCGAGCAGCCATTAGGCTCGGCCAGGGAAACTTGTAACAGTTGGCGCTGCGGCCGCCTCGTGCTGCGTTTAAGTCCCGCCCCTCGGAAGGCGGGGGCCCGTCCAGGGGCCTCGCGTGTCAGTCAGGCTGACCACCCCCGCGCTGCCTGTCCCGTCCTGCCCCGCGACTGCGCGAAGAAGCCCTTAAGGGAGCAGCAGGGGTCGGCGCCTGACGCAGGCTAGCTGCTCTGCTGCATAGATTCATGCTGTGGGTCTCTGGGGAGCTGCGGAGCCAGGCCTGAGGTCAGTTTGGCGCAGGGGCAGAACCTCTTGCTTCCGGCGCTGCGTGGGGCGGACCGGGGCGCTGCGTGGGGCAGACCGGGGCAGGGCGCGCGAAGGGGGTTGGCCTGACTTTGCAGCCGACAAAACAGCAGAGCCTTAAATGGGGGCAGAACCTGTTGGTCTCCGTGCCGGGAAACTTCTCACAGTCGAAGCTGCAGCTGCCTCGTGCTGAGTGCAAGTCCCGCCCCTCGGAAGGCGGGGGTCGTCCTGGGCTCTCTCGTGTCAGTCAGGTGGAACCCCTCGCAGGCCGTTCCCCACTGCCCCCCAGCGCGGAGATCAAGAGGTTGTGTCCCCCGCGCCAAACTGACATCACGGCCTGGCACTTCTGCTCCCTGGAGACTCACACGCAGGAATCAGTGCTTCAGAGCAGCTAGCCGGCCTCAGGCACCCGCCGTACGCGGCCCCTTTAAGGGCGTCTCCTCGCCGCCTGCGGCGGGGCAGGGCCCGAGAGGGGGTCTGACTGACAGACACGGGAGCGCCCCGGACAGCCCCCGCCCTCCGAGGGGCGGGACTTGCACTCAGCACGAGGCGGCGGCCACAGCTGCCAGAAGTTTCCAGGCAGGAATCTAACGGCTCCGTGTCGGCCCTCCGTCCACCGCGATGCGCCGCGGGGCCGCCCCCCGGGAGCGGCTGATGCCCGGCGGCTGCCTCCGAGACCGGCCGGGCAGCGCCGAAGAGCCGTGGCGGGCCGAGAGGCCGTCGCGGTGCCGCGGTCCTGCTGGTCACCGCCAAAGTGGGCTTGCCGTTGGAACACGTGAGTGCCCGCCGCCCTCGGCTGGCGGGCGGGGGGTGGGGGGCGTTGGCCGCGGGGCCCCCGAGCTCTGAACCCTGAATTGTGTCCCCGAGTGCCGCTCCTCAACTGAACTCTGGGCCCCTTGCCTCTCCCGGAACCCGTGGCCCACTCGGATACCGAAAACCGGTCCCTGAATATGGCCCCGGAAATACGACCCTGGAGTCTGGAGCCCGGACCCCAAACTTACCCTCCCTTTCTCTTTCTTCATCCTTTTTTTTTTTGACCTGTTTTACTTAAATACTGTGCAAACTTACATTTTAAATTTCTTTTATAGCTATCTTTAATTGAGATGTAGTTTACTTACCATAAAAGTGCCCTTTATAAAAGCATACAATGCCGTGGTGTTTAGCATGTTTACAAACTCGTGCCACCATTACATTAATCTCCTTTAGAACACTTTGTCACCCTGCAGTCACCCCGTGTCACCCCCAGGCCTGGCGACCACAGTATCCGGGATTTCCCGTTTCTGGGCTGTCCCTACTCTGGGCGCTTCATTACCTGGAGCTGACCGCGTCCCTCATTCCGTGTCTGCTTCTCTCCCGCGCGTGTCAGGCCTTTGCTCCTTTCGCGGCGCGACAGCGCCCCGTGCTACTGCTGGCCGGGTTTGTGTGCCGGGTAGTCCGTGGTGGATGCCCCCGTGGCCCCCGCCCTGCGGCCCTCGTGGAGTTGCGGTGCTCAGCCACGTGCAGGTGTTCGCGGCTGCGGCTTTCCAGCTCTTGGGGGTGCGCGCACTGGGAGTGGAGTGCTGACGCAGGCGAGTTGTTTACGGCTTTCGGGAGCTGCCGTACAGGTCCCCGCAGCAGCCCCACGCGGTTCCAGGTCTCCCATCTTTGCCAGGGCTTGTTATTGCTTTTCCGTTGTTGTTGTTGTTGTTGAGAAATGTAACATAGAAAAGAGCAGTAAATTTCAAGGCACATCACAACAGTTAGTTGTAGAGCAGCTTTCAGACTTTGGTGTGGGTTACAACTGCACAATTTTAGATTTTTATGTTACTTTAATTTTAGGATTTTACTGGAGACCAAAAGTGACATCAATTTAATGATTCTGCAGTCATACTTCTTTGTTAAACCTTACCTTCTCTGTATAATTCCATCATCATCTTTGGTCTTTCTTCCACTCTTTAGGGCTATTTGGGCTATGCCCTTTTTAAGTTTTTCATGTTGGAAGACTGTCGACAATATGGGATAGGAGGATAGAACTAATTGATGTTCTGGAAGGACTGTGCCCTCTGTATTTCTCTGGTCCAGGAACTCATCTGGAGGTTGTAGGTTACTGAAAGTTACCCTCGTGTATGGAACCTTTGTCTATTTTTATGTCTTGCCAGAGATGTTCGTTAGGATTGACAGGAATGGTTTTGGTTGGAGTTTGGCAAGTTATGATAGGTAGCAATGTCTAAACGAAGCATGCATAAGAGTGACCTCCAGAGGAGCCTCTCAATCCTATTTGAACTTCCTCAGCCACTGATACCTTATTTGTTAACACTTCTTTTCCCTATTTTGGTCTGGAAGACATTGTTGATCCCACGGTGCCAGGGCCAGGCTCATCCCTGGAGTCATCTCCGACTTTCACCCCTGGATGTCAGGTCCCACTTAGGGGGAGGGCAATGATTTCACTGGCAGAGTTGGGCTTCAAGAGGGTGAGGATACATCTGAGCAACAAAGGAGGTCCTCCAGAAGTAACTCTTAGGCATACCTATAGGTAGGTTAAGCTTCTCTGCTCCCTACTACATAAGCGTCACAAGAGTAAGCCTCAGGATCAAGGGCTTACCCTACTGACTTGGGTATCCCTCATGTTGACACAGCATCCGGGATTTCCCTGGTGTTGTCGTTGTTTTTTTAAAGGTTAATTCCTGATGATGGTTATGGGCATCCGAGTGGTATGAGGTGGTCTCTCGTGGTCTGGGTTGTTTCTCTAGTGACTGGTGAGCTGAGCATCTCTTCGTGGGCTTCTGGGTGTGTTCATATCCTGTGCCCCTTTTCAGTTGTGTAGTTTGTCTTTTCATGGTGTCTGCTGGTTCTAGCCATGCGTGAAGAGGGGGAAGGAGGGGCTGGTGCTGGTGCTGGGTGGGCCGCACTGAGTTTGGCGCTAGTTGCGTGGACGGTCACTTCCTGGCCTTCTGCCTGTTGTGACACCTGCTGGCTGTGTCCTGGCCGTGTGTCTGTCCTGAGGGGGCCTCCAGGACCCACCCACATCTCAGGTACTTGGAGCCTGTCCCATCTGGGGCCGGTGCTCAAGTGGGCTTTAGTGCCGAGGTCCCATCCTGAGGCCTCCTCACGCACACCCCCGAGTCTTCTTCCCAGCTTCTTGGCCTGGCCAGGGCCAGCAGTCCATGGCAGGCACTGGTGGGCGGCCCTGCAGCCCAGGGACCAGACAAGAGTAAGCTGCCCCAGCTGCAGGGTGGTCCTCCCTTGTGCAGGGTGCAGCACACTGTCACTGCCTGGGCAGTCCTGACCAGGTGCCTAAGACCCATATCCCTGCAGCACAGCTGGGGCTTCTCAAAGCCCCGGAATTTACTGCTGACCCTGTGAATGTCACCCCCCCCCCCTCCCGAACAAACCCCTTCGTGTTGTGTGTGAAGTTTCTGCTTTATAAGCACCACAGAGCCAGGGATTCCAGCTTCCCAGGGGTCACAGGCCAGGGCAGGGCCATACGAAAAAGCACATCCTCGTCGCCTCCCAGGGCCTCCACAGACAGCCACACAGGTGCCCCACTGCCTGACCCTGCTTCCCCCATGTCTTTGCAGCCACTCTCCAAGTTGGCCCCACTGTGCCAGTGGGCAGGCCAGGACTCTGAACGTCTCCCTTCTCCAGTGGGCACACCCTCCTTGTTCGGAGCCAAGGTCCCTGTGACATTCATCCTCCGTGGTTCCCAGGGTGTCCACCCCGGGTCACTGCAGTATCCACCCTCCATAGTTCCCACAGCGTCTAGCCCAGGTCCCCAAGGTATCGAGTTCAGGTCCCCATGGCTCCCACCCTCCACGGTTCCCACAGCATCCACTCCAGGTCCCTGTGGCACCCGCCTTCCACAGTCCCCATGCATCCAATCTGTGTGTTTTCCATGGCATCCACACCAGGTCGCTGCGGCATTCACACTCCATAGTCACCACAATGTCCACCCCAGGTCCCTACGGCATCCGCTCCCAGGTCTGCACACCATCCACGCCAGGTCCCCATGGCGTCCACCCTCCATGATTCCCACGGTGTCCACCCTTCAAGGTCCCCATAGCGTCCAGCCTCCATGGTCCCCATTCCTTCAGACCAGGTCCCCACAGAGTCTACCGCAGGTCCCTGTGGCCTCCACCCTCCCTGGATCCCACGGCATCCATCCCAGATCCCCCACGGTATCCAGTCCCAGGTCCCCGTGGTGTCCACCCTCCATTGTGCTCCGCAGTGTCCACCCTCCACGGTCCCCATGCTTTCAGCCCCAGTATCTCTGTGGTGTCCATCCCCCCAGGGTTCCCACCGTGTGCCTGCATGGGTTAGCAGTGTGACACCCTTCCCCGGGTCCTCACTGCATTCTCCCCCAGGGTACTTGCCATGACCACCCCCCCCCCCCAGGGTCTGCATGATGAACCCCGAGTGTCCCTGTGCCTCTTAACCACCCCCCAGGTGCCCCACCACATCCTCCACTCCAGGGTCCCACGGCATGCCCCTGAGGCAAGGTGCCTGAGTTGTATTTGGGAGGTGGGAGACAGTGGGTTGGGGTGCAGGGTCCAGGAGCTGCCTTTTGCCAGGTTAGGGTACCCCCTTGTGGAGGCCATTTGTACAGGTGGGTCTGTGCACAGTTGTTGGGCATTTTCTGTGTCTAATGTTTTTCACTTTTTTCTTTTCAGCCAGAAAACCTGCAGAAGAACCGGCTGCAGGAGTTTTATCAGGTGAGCTGCTTCTTACGGCTGCTGCGTGCTCGTGTCTCCCTACTCCTCTGGACAGCACCACCGGGCCCCGGTGGCTGGTTCTGGGCAGCCTTTGCTGGTAAGTGTTGCTTCAGGGCTGTGAGGCACACAGAACAAAAGTGTAGACGAGCCCTGGGAAGCGCCGGTGGGGACGTCACGCAGAGAGGCCAAGGTAGACGTGGTGTTTTATCTCCCAGCTGCCAGCATGTGTGCTTAGGGGTGTCTGTACTTGGGGCTGCTCTCCAGGGGCAGAAAGCCTCAGGCGGTGGAGACCCAGGCCCTTGCCTGTCGAGTGCATCTGCCTGCAGTCCAGCCCTCCACAGACTTATGGGTTCAGGGGTCGAGGTTGGAGGGGGAGGCAGGCCAGGCTTTCTCTGGGTCCATGAGAGCCCGGGGTTAGAACTGGGACATTGTCCTGGCATTGCTCAAGCTCATTTGACCCATGCCCCATGCTCTTCCCGAGCAGTCCTCTTCCACAATGAGGTGAGGTCACTGTTCTTGGGCAGCAGGTGGAGGGGCTTTCTGGAGGTGCATTTCATCTCCCCTCCTTGTACACGCCCCAGACCCCCAGAGGCTGCCTTGGGGGTTGCGACTCATGAGTGTGGGCCTTGCCTTGGTGTGAGGGTGGAGGCACCATTGGAAACTCAGGACGTGGGTGTCGGGTGAGGACGACGCAGGTGGTGTGAGGGCACGGCTGGGGCCACTGTGGCTTTCGGCAGAACAGTGGTGACTGGCTGGGGGTGGGGAGGATGCCCCATCCAGAGGCTCAGGGCAGAGCGATCAAGGCCCGGGGCTGGGTTTGGAGTGTCCGGCCAGCCCTCTCAGGTCATTGTGTCTCGGGGGCCGAGGCAGGCATGACTCGGTGGAGGCTGTGCAGGTGGGATGACAGCAAGGCCGTGGATAAGTTTGTGGCACACCTGTACCAGCCAGGGCCACGGCTGAGGCAGTGCACCCACCGTGCATGGTGGGACCCTCTGGCTGGCCTTGCCAGGCGCCTCAGAGGGTCGAGGGTGGAGGCTGAGTAGGGCACAGTGGGGTGACTTTGTGCTACATGGCAGTGCTGACGCCTAGGAGCCAGTAGTGGACTGAGGTGGAGGGAGGGCCAGCCTGAGGGGCCTGGGGAGTCTGGGCAGGAGAGGCAAGGGGCAGGAGGAGGCCAGCAGGGGTCTTTGGGGCCTGGTAGGGTGGTGAGAGTCCTCAGGCTGTGTGGCCAGAGCCCGCCAAACGGTGCAGCTCTCTTGGCTCCCTGCTTTCTGTCATTCTGGGTGAGAGCAGGTGCCATGTCAAGTGGCAGCTTTAGCTGAGCGCATTGGCTTTGAGACTTCTCTCCCCTCCAGTCAGCTCAGTTCTGATTGGCTTTGCCTGTGCTAGAACTTGAAAAACGGAAATCCAACAGAAGATAAACTTAGGTTTGGTTTCTTTCACTCTGCAGAATGTTTTTGAGATTATTCCATGTGGTTGCCTTATCAGTAGTTCACTCATTTTTACAGCTGAGCATGGCATGGGAATTCCTGCAGCCTGTCCGTTTGTCCGTTTTCCTGCTGATGGAAATATGGTGGTGTCCAGTTTTGTCTGTCACGAGCAATGCTGCTGTGACCATTCTTATGCAAAGCCCTCTGCGGACCTGGCTTTCACGTCCCTTCGGTAAATTCCAAGGAATGAAGTTGTCAGGGTATAGGGTTTGTCATTGTCAGGTTCATGTGTCAGCTTGGCCCGGTGCTGGTACCTGTTTGTCTGGTTGGGCAAGTGCTGGCCTATCTGTCTCTGTGAGGACATTTCATAGAATTCAGTCACGATCACATCGGCTACATCCACAGCTGATTCCATTTGTAGCCAGCCAAGGGAAGTGTCTCCTGCAATGAGTGATAGTTAATATAATCACGGGAAGCCTTATAAGGAGGATTCAGAAGAGACAGGCTCCCTTCCTGCTTCAGCCGGGGAGCCTCTCCTGTGGAGTTTTTCTACACCCTTCATCGGAATCCTCAGCGTCACAGCCTGCCCTACGGATTTTGGACTCTACGTTCCCACAGTTACGTGAGACAGTTTCATAAATTTTATGTTTACAGATATTTCCTATTGATTCTGTTTCTCTAGAGAACCCTAACTAATAAACAGAATCGATAAATGTTATGATTTGCGGAAACTGCCTAAGTGACCACATCACTGCACAGTCCTGTGGCTTACGTGCAGCTCTGCTGCCCCTGTCCTCTCTGGCCTGGTGTTGTGAGCCTGCTGGAGGGTTCCGGAGGCTTGGCAGCAGTGTAAAATGGAGGATGGTCAGCTTAGAGATGGTTTGGTGCGTGATAATTGCTCCTTTCTCTCGGTTCTAAACTTTTATGTATGTTGTCATTGTTGATAGAGGCAAATGGAGCTGCCCTCCATGGAGGCTCGTGAAGTGGTGAGGCTGTTGCTAGCATGTCTTTGACCTAGTGTTTGAGTGTTTTATGGACTGATGCTCAGAGCTCTGGGTTGCAGGCATTCCTGGCCCCTGCACTGTCCAGAGGTCATACTCAGTGGAGAAGGTTGGTCGGTCAGGCTTAGCCGAGAAGACCAACTGGCCATGCTCAGTTGCTCCTCAGAGGTTCACACACTCACCAGAGCCTGCGTGTCTGCGCTGTGGTAAGCATCAGCCAGGCCCGGGGGCCAGGGGCATGAGGTGGATGGGCCCGGGGGCCAGGGTCATGAGGCGGATGGCTGTAGTGGAAGGGAGCTCCCAGGAGCCCAAGGGGGTTGGCAAGGCTGAGGCCTCGCTGCCTCCGTGGCTTTCCTGAGTGGTGAGCCTCTGCTTGGGCTCCCGTGACTGAGGTCGGAGCAGCCGGTGTGTGACATTGCTCTGGAATGCCGGGAACTTGTGTCCTTGCCGCTGAGCTTGTTCTTGCTTCTGTCTGGCTGGAGTTGTGAACAGCTTCTTCCCTGGTTCAGGTTCACCTCGATCTCTTGCTGCCAGCTTGGAGCCTGCCAGATTAGCAGGTGCGTATGAATTAATTAAGAAATAAATGAATGTATGAAAGCTGGAAGAAGAATGCTTTCCAAGATTAATAGTGATGATGTGATTAGAAATCTGCCTGCTTGAGGGTGCAGATGGCTGAGTTGTAGCAGGAGACAAAGCTGAAGACTGTGGCACGGCAGTCCTGGCAGGTCTTGGGCTCCGTGAGAGCTCTAGATGGCTCTCTCAGGGTAGCGGGGTGCTGCTGTATGTCCATTGGACTTCCCCCATCATTTTGTACAGACCGTTGGGTGTACCAGTGGCTGAGGGGAGGATACCCTTGGGTATGGAGAGAAAGGGAAGAGGTCAGGTGTGCTTGGTCCTGGTTTCATTCAGTCCTCTCATCGTTGTTGACAAGTGCGCATAAGGTTCACTATTCTGATTAATCTGAAGTCCTCTTTCTCTGAAAGGGCCCAAAGTGTGGGTATGTAATTTCCTAGAAATTAATCTTAGGCAGATCTCCTGCCATTGTGTTTTATCTCCCATGAAAGTGTGATCCTCATTTAAGCAAGGACACTTCAGTTCTTTTTTAACAGAGCCTTCCTGGCTTGCTGGGGAAGGGCAGCCTAGCAAGGAGCCAGGGCTCAGGTCCCGGCCTCATACCTTCCTCTGCTGGTAGAGAGAGGACTGGGCAAACCTGGGCTCTGAAGAGAGCAGGAGAGCACTTGGGTCAACCCAGGAGAGAAGCAGCACCCCCCGATCCTGGCAGGGTCTCGGGGTCACGAGACTGGGGTTTGCAGGGCTCCCAGCAACACCTTGATAACTCTCTAGATGACTCTTAGGAGCCAGGAGGGAAACAAATGTTTGGTGGAGCCTGGTGTGGTTCCTGTGGACAAGGACTCCAGAGGATGCTAACTGGGATTCAGGGTGGGCCCTTTGTAGTGGAGGGGAGCCCCAAACTTGGGGGGAGTGAAAGCTGGCATGACGGAGAAGATAGAACTCTCCCGAGCACAGGGGCCTTGTGGGACACTGTGGAGAGTGATGTGGAGAGTGTCGGGTGGGCCCCGTGAGGCTGGCTGAAACCCCCCTTTGAGGTGGGGTGGCACTGCCCTGCCAGTGGGGTCAGGGCTGTGACCGTGTGGCCACCATGGCTGTGGTACTGCCCTGGACAGGGCATGGTGCTGGCTTGTCGATGCCTCATTTGATCCTGTGACTTCCTCCTTTTGGGTCAGAGTTGACCTCAGAGTAAAATCTATTAACTCAAGTAGAACTGGGATGTCCCAGAGCAAAATATGGTGTTAAAATTGCAATTGACGAAACATCCTCAACTTAATAAAGGTCATTTGTGAAATCCTACAGCTAACATCCTGCTCAATGGTGAAAGACTGAAAGTTTTCCCCCTAAGATCACAAACAAGACAAGTGTGCCAACTCTCCCACTGCTACTGAACATTGTACAGGAAATTATAACCAGGGAAATTAGGCAAGAAAAAGAACAGGCATCAAAGTTGGAAAGAAAGCAGCAAAATTCTTTACATCCATATATGGCATGATCTTGTATACGGAATATCCATAGACATCCATAGAAAGTTATTAGTCATAATAAATGAATTCAGTAAAGTTTCGGGGTAAAAGATCAACATAAGACTCTATTGTGTTTCTGTGCCTTACTTAACAATGAACAATCCAAAATGAAAATGAAAAAAAGTTCCATATAAAATGACCTCTAAAAAATAAAATATCCCAAAATGAATTTAGCCAAAAAGATGAAAGAATTGTACACTGAAAACAGCACAACGGTGCTGAAAGAAATCAAATAACTACATAAAGGGCAGGGCATCCTGTATTCATGAATTGGAAATTGTACTTTTTTTAAGCTGTAAGATATATCTACAGATTTAATGCAATCCCTATCAGAATTCCAGCAGTCATTATTTTTTTTTTGCACAAAGAAAATAGCTGATCTTCAGATTCATATGGTATTGTAAATGGCCCCAAATAACAAAAACAATTTTGAAAAAGAAGAATGAAGTTGAAGGACTCCCATTCTCTAGTTTCAAAACTTACTACAAACTGCAATAATCAAAACAGTATGGTACTGGCATGAGGGTGAACATATAGAACAATGGAATAGAATTAAGAGTCCAAAAATAGACCTGCACATCTATGACTAATTGATTTTCAACAGGGTTTCACATACATGCAATCTAGAAAGAATAATCTCAACAAGAAATGCTGCTGTGACAGTTGGACATATACATGCAAAAGAATGAAATTGGACCTGTATTTCATACCATATACAAAAATTGACTGCACATGTATCAAGGCTCTAAATATGAATTCTTAGAAGATAATGGGAAAATCTTCATGACCCTGGATTTGGAATGTATTCTTAGATATGACACTAAAAGCATGAGCAAGAAAAGAAAAAATATTTAAATTGGACTTCATTAAGATAAAAACTTTTGTTCATCAAAGGGCATTGTCAAGACAGTTAAAAGGCAACTTATAGAATGGGAGAAAATAGTTGCAAATCAGATATCTGTTAAAGGTTTAATATCTGGAAAATATAAAGAATTCCTACAACTCAATAACAAAAAGATAAGCAAACCGATTAAACACTGGGCAAATAGCTTGAACAGACATTTCTCCAAAGAAGGTATATGAATGGCCAAAGAGCTCATGAAAAGATGCTTAACATCATCAGCCTTTAGGGAAATGCATTTGAAACCCATAGTGAGACCCCACTTCATACCCACTTGGATGTGTATTATTTTCTTTTTAGATGGAAAATAAGTGTTGGTGAGGATGTAGAGAAATTAGAACCCTGTGCATTGTTAATGGGAATGTAAAATGGTGTGGCTAATGAGTAAATTAGTATGGCAGTCCACAAAAAGAAAAATTGCAATTGAGTACACACCTCTGGGTCTTACCCTTGGCTTTGTGTGTGTGTGTGTGTGTGTGTGTGTGTGTGTGTGTGTCTGCGCGTGCGTGCGTGTGTGCGCGCGCACTGTATAGCAGGGGTCAAATTTCATTCTTTTTCCATGTGAATATTCCCTTATTGAGGCGCCATATGTTGATTCTTCTTTTTGTTGGTTTTTTTGTTTGGGAAGCGCATGGGCTGGGAATTGAACCCGTGTCTTTTCCCTGTGAGGCCGTCCTTTCTGCCCGCTCCCTCCAGTCTGGTCTCCACATTGGTTCTGACATAGGTCACCCAGACCCTGGTGGGTGTGGGGACAGCATGCCGGCTGGCCCTGCTAGCTCCTCTGCCCTCAGCCCGAGGCCAGCTTCCTCCCTCAGGCCCTGCCCCTTGGAATTGTGGAGTCAGAAAGCAGGGGACGTGCCTTCAGTTTGTTTGGTGTTATTTAGGTTTTGTCTTTAATTCCCCGTGCTGTCTCTTGCCAGCATTTCAAATTTGGTCTTTTCCAGAATGTTTTTCTTGAACGTTCCTTCCAATATATTTGAAGGAAGTTATAATAAAAGATCTATTTTTTATTGTCTTCCTGTTCTTCTTATTTTTGAGTTAGAAATTGATCCTTTCTTGCCTGTGGGGTTCTGGAGGAGCAGATGTATAGTTTCTGGACAGGGGTGCCCTTGGGTCCATGGGCCAGGGAGTAGGAGGGGGCTCAGGGCTGTGGGCAGAGGTGCTTGGTGGAGGAGGCACGGCATGGGGGTGCTGGGAGCCATACCCCCGCCTGGGGCTCTTGCTTTGTGGACTCCTCTCCTCGGTGCCATGTTCACGTGCATCCTGGGCCTCGAGTAGCTAGCCCTGTTCCTCCTTGGGAGCACCAGATCCCAGGGCCTTGCCATCCTGAGCTTTCCCCCGAGCCCCTCATGGCCACCCTGTGGGTGGCAAGGGCGCAAAGATGGGGCTTTCCTGGTGCCTGAGGCTGCTGGGGTCCACTCCCTGCCCCCAGTGCCAGGGCAGACAGAGGCTGATGCGCAGCTGCCCCAACCGTGCCCCTTTTTCTGCCTGGTGGGGTGGCAGTGCCAGAAGCAGTGCCCCAGCATAACTCGCCGAGGAATTTTATATCCTGTTAGCCGAAAGTTTCCCAAGGCAGGTCACTATAAAGGATCATCTTCTCATGAGCCATTCTGAATTTCTCATCTGCAGTGATGAAGCCTCTTTGACATGAAATCTCTAATTCGCGTGTGATCATCTGCCGTTGGCCTCCCCGAGCTGCACCCCAAAGCGGACAGTCATGGGAAACGGCTGCCTCTGTTTCCCCTTGCCTTGCCTTGCTGTGAGGACACGGCGAAGGTTGGAGACCAGGTGTATTCTCCTCCCAGCGCTCCTCTGGCAGCCTGGCCTGTGGCTCCAGGCAATAGGAGGTGGCCTGTAACGCTCCCGCCAGGTTCAGCCTGGGGGTCTGCAGCAAATATTTTCTTGTGGTGAATTTCAGTCATTCGCGTGACGGTAGAGAGGATGGTCCAGGAGCCCCCAGAGCCGTCCCCGTCCCACCGTTCCCAGCTCCCAGCTGAGGTGTGATGACGTCCAGGAAATGTCCCCTATTGCAGCTGCCTGGGCTGCCGCCCATTCTCCCTGTGCTCAGACACTGCGTGGAGGCCATGTGGGCACTTCCAGGTGTCATGTGCACAGCGCTGTCCTTCCCTGGCTTTCTTCGCGCTTCATGGTGGGTGGCTCCCCATGGGCGGAGAACAGCAGCACATGGTTTTGATCCTTGGCTTGCCCTGTGCCTGGCGAAAGAGCCTCCGCCTTGGGGGTCCTGTTTCTGGGCCAGTGGGCCGAAGTGCTGGCGGAGTGGGCCTGCGTCCTGGCTCGGCCGATTTTGGTCAGATCTGTCAGTTGTTAAGAGGAGGGCTATGGCACTGCCTGTTCCTCTCGTTCCATCGGTTTTGCCTCATGCGTTTTGAGGTTGTGCCAGCCACGCACACGTATCTCTTGGGGGTCTCTCTATGAGCCATGTCTCCATTGCTGGGCCCTCCCCTCCCTTGGCTCCATCCCGTGAGCTGTGTCTCCATCGCTGTTCCCTCCTTTCGCATGGCTCCATCGCCCAAGCCATGTCTCCATTGCTGCTCCCTCCGCTCCCGTGACTCCATCCCATGAGCCGTGTCTCCATTGCTGCGCTCCTCTCCCATGGCTCCATCCCCATGAGCCATGTCTCCATTTCTGTGTTCTCCTTTCTCATGGCTCCACTGCTCCAGCCTGCACAGGCTGTGGCTTGCATAGCCTAAGGGTCTCTTCGTTTGCTTCCACGTGGAGTCTTTATTTGGAAGTGTGACACTTGTAGGAGGCATGCACTTGCTGTTAGAGTTCTCCTGTCACCTTCTGCCTTTTAATTGGCAGTTCTCACCACACACTAGCTAGCAGGACTTTCTGCACTGGTAGAAGTTTTCTGCTTCTGGCCTGTCCATCTTTGTGGCTTAATACCCCTTGAAATGTGACTGGTGTGACAAAGGAACTGAACTTGTTAAGTTTTCTTTTTAACCTTAATGCCCTTAAATGGAAATGGCCACAAATAACTCAGGGCTGCCACTGTGGACCGCAGTGGACTAACCCGTTTGCATTTAGTGTAACTGTGGGTGTTTCCGAGCCTGGGACTGTTGCTTTAGTGTTTGTTTTGTGTACGTGCCTTTACTAGTTTTGTCCCCTTGTTCCTCCATTCCCATTTTCCTTTGGATTATTTGAAGGTTTTTTCTCATTCCATTTTATTTTATGTACTGACGTTTTGGCTTTCTTTCCCTCTGGCGACTCTAGGTTTATGATGTATAGGCCTACGTGTTTTATTGTCTACCTAAGTTAATGTTACCTCCCCTTGTATAAAATGTAGACATCTTAGAATGCCCTACTTGCTGACCAGGAGCAAGCCGCCCGGCTGCCCTCGTGCCCCAGCCCAGGCCTCCAGGCCCTCCATGCTCCGGGCTCCGTCACCATGGGCTGTGCCCACCCGCGGAGCCTGAGCCACTTATTATTTTCTGGCTCTTTCCTGAGAAGTTTGCCCAGCCCTGCTCTGGTAGATCCCTTAAAAAGTGCTGCTGCACGCAGGATTTCTAAAACGTTTGTGGATTGAACTGTTTTTCCATACCCTTGTTCTCGCTGAATGGGTCACCCTTGGTTTATACTTCATTGTGTTGAGTTTTTAGAAACGGCTGCTTCGTCGTTGCCTTGCTTTGCATGCAGGGTTTGAAAAGTCCAATGCCAGTGTAATTGTTTCAGTTTTCTTATTATTTTATGGTTTTATTTGGTGTCTTTGGGCATTTTACCTTTTTCTTTAAAATCTAATAGGTTTATTAGGATGTGTTTCAGAGTTGGTTGTTTTCAATTAATTTCCTCAGGCACTCAGTTCTTCCATGTAAGTTCTGTTCTGTTTTTGGAAGGTTTGTGTATCATAATTTTAAATATTAGTCCTGTTCCATTGTTTTCCATTTCTTCTTCAGGGACTCTGGTAATATGAATGTACCTCTTTCTTTGCTGGCTTCCATTTTCATGTTTCCCCCCTTACTCTTTTTTTGTCATTCCATTTTCACTCTCATGGTGGCTTTACTGCCTTCAGTGTTCCTTATGGGGAATCATTTAAATCCGTTCTCCCTTGGGCACTTTGTAATTCATTTTTCCTTTCTGTAATGAATTTGCATTTTTCTTCCATTCCTTACATGAAGTCACAGAGTGCTATTTGCATTTCATTCTTTTTTGGTTCATCTCCACTTGGTTTTGCACTCTTGGTTCAGAGTGGTTTTGTTGTTGTTTTTCTTAAATGCTTATTTGCTATGCGGACTGATAGTTTAATTCTACCTCCTGGTTGTTTTCCTGGAGTGGGGCATTTTCCTGTTCCTGGTATGAGAGCTTGCCTCCTTATGCTTTGGCAGTTGCATTGTAGGGTCCTTCCTTTAGGAGAGGGTAGTGGTCTGTGGGCTCCCTGGCTCCCTGCCATTCCCTCCTGGCAGCCATGCAAAGTCCAGGTGCTGCCGGGGTGGCGGAGACCCGGAGTTGTGTGTTCTCTGATTTCAGAGTAGTCTTGTTATGCAAGTCCCTTCCCCTCATTCTCTTTTTTTCCCTTTAATATCCCCTTGCTCCTCCTGCCTTTTTTTTCTCCCGAAGACATGCCTTTTGCACGGTGTCATCTTTTTAAGCTCTGCTACCCCATCAGTTCAGTTGTGTCCCCCTCCTGGTTGGTATATCTCGAATGTACTTTTCCTTTTTTTTTTTTTGGTTTCATATCCTTTGGGGAGGAAATTTGGGGTGGGCAGAAGGTCAGTACACAGCTGCCTATGTCTTGTTGTCTTTGCATTTCCTACTGCTCCTTCTGCCAGGAGACGCGTTTTGCACTGGTGCCTGCTGCTTTCAGACTGCACAGATCTGTGAGCAGTGCTGGGATTGAGAGTGGGATGGGTGGAGAGCAGGGCTGGGTGGAGAGAGGGGCCCTAGGTGGATACTTGGGCCTTAGGTGGGGAGCATTTGTGCTGCTCAGAGGTGCCCTTTCCCTCCTTTGGTGTGAGTGCTACTCTTCTGCCTGCCTTCCTGAAGGATGGCTTCACTGGATATTGGAATCAGGGCTGGCCCTTTCTTTCATCTGCAGTTTAATATGTTGTCCTGCTGTCTTCTGGCCTCTGTTTTCTGCCAGCAGGTCATAGTGATTTGAATTGTGCTCCTGTATGTATTGGGGTTATTTCTCTCTTGCTGCTTCAAGATTTTTCTGATTGATTTTTAATGTTTTTTCATTTGATTTTGATGTCCATGGGTATGGTTTTCTTTGAATTTGTCTCGTTTAGCATGCCCTTTGGTTCTGAAATCTGTAAATTTAAAATTATTTAAAAATCTGGAATCTGTCACCAAATTTGCGGCTCTCTTTTTTTTTTTTTTTTCATTTGGGACATTTTTGCTCACTGTGTTTTCACAATCTTTTCCTTGTCTCCTCTGGTTCTCCAGTTTTGCCTGTGTTGGACCTTCCAGTGTTGCCTCACAACTCCCTGTAGCTCTGTTCACATATTTTAGACATTATTCTTTCTTTCATGGCTTCACTGATTTCTGTTGATCCGGCCCCAATTCAACACCCCTTTTCTCTGTCATCTCTGTTCTGCTGATGAGCCCTTCTAATAGTTTATTTTCAAGTCTTGTAGTTTCTTAGTTTTTAAATTTCCTTTTGTTTTATAGTGCCAGTTTCTCTGTTGCGATTTCCCCTATCATCCACCCAGGCTGGTACACTTTCCCTGACAGGGCACAGCCACAGCAGATCTTCGCATTTGCTGTCTGACGCTTTGGGGTGTGTCAGCATTGGTGTGGGCACCATTCTGCAGGTGTTCCCTGTTCCCTGCTCTTTAAAAGGGAATGGCCGCCAGGGGTCTGGGCTGCGCGCTCAGTCCTGCCTTCTGCAGATCCCCATTTGCACAGTGAGCCTCCAGTGGGCTCGGGATTCAGGGTCCCTTTCCCAGCCGCCCTTTCCTCCTTTCCTTCTTTGCATCTCCTGTGGCCAGAGGAGATGGTGGTGTTTCTACTGCAGTTTCTGCACCGTCAGCTGTGGCCTCCCTGAACAAAGCATTTGACGAAGAGAGAGCACCCCTCTGCCTGCTCCAGAGCCTGCGGGCTGCTTTTGCTCCTCATTTCTGCTTCCAGGGCCATGCTTGCCATCACAGAGCTGGCGCTCGGGCAGTGCCTTCAAGTCTCTTCGAGGTGGCGCTGCCCTTGCACTTCTTCCTCTCTCCCAGCCTCTTTCAGCTTGTTGTCTCTTTTCTTACAGCGTGTCTGCTGAAGTAATTGAGGCCTTTTCCGGAGCTTTACATCTATCTGGTCACGTCCCTGTGTTGGTGTGTTAATTTGGGTTTGGCAGGTTATGATAGGTAGCAATGTCTAATTGAAGCTTGTATGAGAGCAACCTCCTGAGGAGCCTCTCAAGTCTATTTGAACACTCTCTGCCGCTGATACTTTATTTAGTTACACGTTTTCCCTGGATGGAATTTTTGATTCCACAGTGCCAGGTCTGGATTCATCCCTGGGAGTGGTCTCCTACGTGGCCAGGGACACTTTCACCCCTGGATGTCATGTCTCACATAGGGGGAAGGCAGTGATTTCACTTGCAGAGTTGGGCTTAGAGAAACTGAGGCCACATCTGAGCAACAACGGAGGTCCTCCTTAGGTATACCTATAGGTGGTCTTAAGCTTTCTCCCATCCTTCAGCAGACTTTGCTAATACATTTTGATTATCTGCTTAATATACTCTAAGATGTATCTGGGTATTACAGTAATCGATACATGATTAAAAGACCTCTTTCTTATTCTGGGGTCTCTGTGTTTCAGTTGTTCAAATGAGCTGTACAGATAGGTTGAATTAGATTATGCACTACAGAAAATTTCAGTTCCAGACCAAATAAACCTTTCTTTATTGATCTCAAAGAGTATGTGTGGTTCTAAAATATAGACACTGTCTTCCTTACCCCTACATTCTGAATTAACTTTAACCCCAACCCGTTGGGCTTCGTTCTTATCTCTAAATATCAGTTTATACCTATAAAACAGCATCTCACAATCCAGAGATGATAATCACTACCCCTGACTTAATGTGTCTGTTCTGAAAGTTTGCAATCTAGGCCCTGTTTTCTTATAAGCATTTTCTAAAGGTGACCATACCTATTGTTTTTGTTTGTTTATTTCTGGCTTACTTTGTCTCACCTCATATCCAACATGTTCATTGACATCATTATATGCCTCCTGACTTTGTTCCTTTTTGTAGCAGCAACCCCCATTCCTAAGTATGTACCCCATATTTCTCCGTCAGTGCATCCTTCAGCTACCTGCATTGATCGGGCATCGTGTATCGGGCCTCAAGTTCACAGTCCATCAACATTCTCAATTTTAGATAATTTCATCATTTCCAGGCGAAAGAAAGCCAATAAACACACCCTCATGAAATAGGATATCTAGACTTCCTCTTAACCCTCACCCCGTTATTTACCTGTGCTGGTGCTGTGGTAGTGCTGATGGTTTCCTTTTCAACATAGCTCATAGCATGCCATCGCAGTTTTCCCCTGTACCATGGATTAAGCACTCTTTGTACAAGAATCATATCTTTGAAGTAATTCTTGCAAAAACTAATTCATATTTCTAGTGTTAATCAGTGGGACACATAGGCCTATACAACCCCTTTCGATCTTGTTCATCTTTAATATGGTCATATTATATACAGACCCACTGGGGAACCACCTTCACTCTTATCTATTCCCTTACATTGGAGTTCAACCTCATTAGCTAATGGTTCACCCCTCTGTAGCTTCTATGTATCTCTAAGTCCCCTATATTCTGTATTATAAGCCTCTGATGATACCTTTATGCTGGTCATAAAAGTAGAATTATACAGTACCTGTCTTTTTCTGTCTGGCTAATTTCGCTCACCATTATGTCCTCAGGACTCATCCATCTTGTCATGTGCTTCGGGGACGTCATTTTGTCTTACTGCTGCATGACATTCCACCGTATGTATATACCACATTTTGTTGATCCACTCATCTGTTGGGTATTTGGTTTGTTTCCATATTTTTGTGATTGTGCATAATGCTGCTATCGACATTGGTGTGCAAATGTCTGTTGTGTCATTGCTTTCAGCTCTTTTGGGTATGTACCAAGTAGTGCTATTCTGGGTCATAGGACAAGTTGATTCTAAGTTTCCTAAGGAACTGCCAGCCTTCCATATTGGCTGCACCATTATACATTCCCACCAGCAATACCTAAGTGTCCCATTTTCTCCATATCCTCTCCAACATTTATAGTTTCCTGTTTGTTAATAAATGTGAGCTGGTATCTCATTGTAGTCTTGATTTGCATTTCCATTATAGCCAATGAATTGAGCATCTCTTCCAGTGCTTTTTTTTTTTTTTTTTTTTTTTTTATTTGCCAGGGCAGGCACTGGTCATCGAACCCGGGTCTCAGGCATGGCAGGTGAGAACTCTGCCTACTGAGGCGCCGTGACCAGCCCTCTTCATAGCTTTTGACCCATCTGTGTTTTTATTTTTTTGGCATGGGCAGGCACCAGGAAGCAAACCTGGGTCTCCAGCATGGCAGGCGAGAACTCTGCCACTGTGCCACCATTACCCGTCCTTAGCCATCTGTATTTACTCTTCAGAAAAATGTCTGTTCACATCTTTAGGCCATTTTATAATTGGGTCATTTGTTCTTTTGTTGTTGAGTTGTACGATTTCTTTGTATATACAGGAAATCAAACCTTTGTCTGATATGTGATTTCTCAAATATTTTCTCCCATTGATTTGGCTGCCTCTTCACCTTTTTGACAAAGTCTTTTGAGGTGCAGAAGCATTTGAATTTGGGGAGTTTCCATCTATCTATTTTTTCTTTTGTTGCTTGTGCTTTGGGTGTCAAGTTTAGGAGGCTACCTCCTAATGCTAGGTCTTAAAGGTGTTTCCGTACATGTTCTTCTAGAAGCTTTGCCGCGTCCTCTTTTTCCTCCCCGGTTTGACAAGGTTCCCTGGAAGGAAGGGCGATGGCAAGGCCTTCAACACCCCAAAAGAGGACGAGGCATAAAATGGTGTAATAGAAAAATACTGGGATTAACGACACTAATTGTGTGTTTCTTGTTGCTGGTTGTGCTCCAAGCATTATATCAAAACGAATCAGAAAGCAAAAGAATTGGAAAAAATGATACAAATTGTATAAATTGCAAAACTTTATTAATGACTGTTTGGGAAAAATTAGGTTGGGATACCCCCATTAAGCAAGTCATGCTGCAGATGCAGCAGGCAGAAGTGCTTTTAGAACAAGTCACAGAAAAGTGCCCCATAGAGAGTAAACAATTACAATTAAAAAACCCTGCATTGAGCCATCCTAAAAATTTACTTCCCACCACGCAAGGACTACCTAATGTGAAATATAAAATTGGAGACAAATGGTGAAAACCCCCTAAAGGAGCTAAGGTCAATGGGAAAAGATTCCCTGACCCTCCATTACCATACACAGGAGTTTACAGTGAAGAAGGCCATAGAATTGTAAATGTCAAGGGTAGACATGTTAGATTTAACTCTTTATCATTTATAGAAAAGCTTAGAAGAACAAGCCCCCCTTGGTGTCTTTTTGGGGCCTAAAACAAAACGAGATCTTTTACAACAGTTAGTAAAATCACAGTTAAAATGGAGTTTAACATGCTGCCCCTGGTTCAGGGACCCTGTCCAAAAACTTCAAGAGGAAATAAAAGAATTAGAAAAACTAATACCTATCACCACCCAATCTCCCCCACCACGGCACCGGTCCATTGCTATAAAACAATAAAAAATCTAAATAAACAATGTAACCTTTTAATCAAAACAAGCTAACCTTTAACCAAATTAAAATAGGTCTTGACATATAGCCTCACCTGTAGAATAATAGAAACAGAAAGTCTAAACTCAGAAAACTGCAAACACAATGTCTGCGATTTAAGCCAATATCTTGCTGCTATTGAAATCTTGTATAAATGTTCCTAAGAAAATTAGAACATGTACTTTCGCTTTGCTTCCCTGAACCTGTAACTTTACCTAAAATGTAAGCCATGACACAACCATGATCCTGTGATACCTGTTTTTTTGCCAAGAATAAGGGTATAAAATCAGTTAAGCAAAAATAAATCTAGGCGACTCTTCTCAAAATTCTCTAAGCTGTCTCTTGGTGTTCTTCTCGCGCCGACGACCCTCCACACCTTCAAGCCCGTTCCCTCTGCTGCGGCTGGACCACGGCAAAGCTTTATGGTGCTAGTTCTTGTATGTAGGTGTTTGGTCCACTTTGAGTTAATTTTTGTGGAGAGTGTAAGATACGGTTCCTCTTTCTTTCTCTTGGCTATAGACATCCAGTTCTTCCATGCTCAATTACTGAAAAGACTATTTTGTCCCAGTTCAGACGATTTGGGGGCCTTGTCAGACTTCAGTTGACCAATACAGTTGGTGGTGTATTTCTGCACTCTCAATTTGATTCTATTGGTTAGTGCTTCTGTCTTTGTGCCAGTACCATGCTCTTTTGACCACTGTGGCTTTATAGTAGGTTTTAAAGTCAGGAAGTGTTAATCCTCCCACTCCATTCTTCTTTTTTAGGATACTTTTAGCTCTTCGTGGTCTACCATATGAATTTGATATTAGCTTTCCCAGTCCTCAAAGTATAGTGTTGGAATTTGTGTGTGTTATAATATTTGTTCTCATTATTTATTTATTTTTAATCTATACGTTTTACTCATGTGTTGATAAGGTAGATGAGAGAAGCATCAGACACAAGGTTTTCACAATCACACAGTGACATTGTGAAAGCTGTCATTATACAATCATCTTCAAGAAGCATGGCTACTTGAACACAACTCTACATTTTCAGGCAGTTCCCTCCAGCCTCTCCATTGCACCTTAACTAAAAAGGTGACATCTATATGATGCATAAGAATAACCTCCGGGATAACCTCTGAACTCTGTTTTGAATCTCTCAGCCATTGACACTTTATTTTGTCTCGTTTTGTTCTTCCCCCTGGGAGTAAAGTCGCTGGGGGGAAAAGTCACATGATGGAAACCAGCAGCTCACGCGCTTGGGACCCTCTGGTCTGCGGGGCGTTGGCAGCCCGGCCCTGAGCAGGATCTCAGGTCCATGCAGTCCAGGGTGGCTGGAGCGGCTGACACATTGCTCCTGCTATCCCTAGCCTTCTGAACTGTCCTCCAGATGGCCCTGCGCTGCCCACCACTGACCTGGGAATGCCATCCCCTCACCCAGAGGTGATAGCACCCCCAGCGTCTACAGGAAGCCTCCCCATTGCTCCTCAGGACACGGCTGCCTGGGGCGACCTGGGTCACCAGGCCTTTCCGCCAAGGGCCTCTCCCGGGTCCACCCACCCCTGCACCCGCCGCAGCCCCCACCCTCCGTCCCTGAGCTCCTTTCCGGACCCCTATTCCCTGCCCACCAGCACCTGGGCTGTACCCGCGCTGCCTCTGTCCGCCCTGCCGGCTCTCTCTCTGCAGCCTCACCCCTCCCCTGCAGGTGGGACCCTCAAACCAACTCGATTCTCAGAGGGCGGCCTCAGCACTGCCCGGGGTGGGGGGTGATTCAGGAGCCAATTTCCACACACAGTGGGAAGCGGAGGGGCAGGTGCCCCAGGGTGGGGGCACATGGAGCTGGGATGAAGGTCCTTCCAAGGGGGCCTGTGAGGAATGCAAGAGAGCAAGCAGACAGATGCAGGGTATTGAGGTCGGCGGCTCGGCATCCACAGCTTTAGTTAGCTTCCCCAGGACATCGACCTGTGGGCTCTCCAGAAGGCCTTGGTGGGTTTCCCCAGTTGATACCGGGTGTTGAAAAGGAAACTGAAGGTCCTGCTTCCTCCTGCCCCCTCCATGAGCAGTGGCCTGTGTGTCCACCTGCCGTGCCAGGGGCTCCTGTGTTGGTTCCATGATGCAGAGCGGTGTGTAGGGGGGCTGCAGGGCCTCGAGTCCTCGCCCTTTGCCTCGTGGAGACCTTTTGGAGGTGCCCCACGTGATTTAGGAGCGGGGGTCGTCCCGGGAATGCCCCTCGCTGACCCAGCGCATCTCCCTGCCTGGCAGCAGCGTCCGCCCCTCTCCTGGGGCTTCCAGTTCTGAGGACGCGACGGCGGTCTCCTGCAGGCCCCTTGGCCGGGCTGCCAGCTCGTGCTCTTGGTACAGCCACCACGGGAGACCCTGACTGCAGCCACAGCCCCCAACAGCCCCCAACGACCCCCATAGCCCTGGACATCCCCCTACAGCCTTCGAGAGCCCCCAACATCCTCCACAAAACCTTACAGCCCCTTACAGCCCCCCTACAGCCCCCAACAACCCCCACAGCTTCCCATAGCCCCCAACAATCCCGACAACCCCCACAGCCCCCTGGCAGCCTCATGAGCAAGCCACACCCTCCGTCGCCCGGGGGACACTATGAGGTGAGGTACCTGGAGAGGTTTGGGACCAGTTCTAGACACAGTAGGTGATGGGTGATTCTGCGACCTGGGCCAGGCCCAGTGGCCAGGCGCTGGTGGAGTGGGGTGCCCTGAGTCTTTGAAAAGAGCCCCCTGATTCCCCACGTGACTCCACGGGTGTGTGCTGCAGCCGAGCACCCACCCCCCATGCAGTGCGTCCATCCTTCTAGGGCACCAAGCCACCTCCAGGATGGGACAGCCATGTGGCTCCTAATGCCCACAGCAGAGTACGGTGGGGCTGCCTCCGCAGGGCAGGTGGTGGACAGCGGCTTCATGCCCTGGATTGGGGAGGATACAGCCTGTCCCTGCTTACTTACTGTCCCTTACTTACCCCACAGGGCAAGTCAAGGAGCCCTTTCTTTACGTATCCACATGACTCTGCCCCCCAGTGCAAAGCCCAGGCCAGGCGTGCCCTCCAGTGCCTGAGCCTAGATGGCCCTGCCCCGGTGAGACTGGGCAGGCTCCTCGGGGGCCCCGGCCTGCTTCACTGCCCTGCCAACTGGGCTCGGGCCCCCTCGCCACAAGTCCCCTCTGGGTCTGGGTTCTGCTCAGGGTTCAGGATGGTGGGAAGGTCAGGTGGGCTCACGGGCAGGGTGCATCTGCCTGGGGTGTTCGGACAGAGACTTCAACAAGGGGCCAGGCATAGAGCAGATGTGACAGGCCCCCCATGGACATGCAGGGGGATGCTGGGGGTGGAGACCATGCTGCGAGGGTCAGCCTCCATGTGAGCATGGCGCCCCCCCCCCGGGGTTGGTGCCACCGTGGGTGCTGCCCGGGTAGTAGGGGCCCTCACCTGCTTCCTACTGACATGGGTGTCCCCACCTCCCTCCCGCCTGTCGCTCTGCCTGCTCAGAGCCAGCGGGCTGGGTCCCCCAGGGGTGACTGAGGTCTTGGGCAGCGTCCAACCCCCACGTCTCCTCCAGCTGCCCCCGTGCTACTTCTGCTACCCACACCTCGGGCCCTGATAGTGGCCCCAGCCTGCCTGCCCCAGTAACAGATGCAGGGACAGGCAGAATCCCAGGAAAAGGCCCAGGGAGCACTGCAGGTGGTGGGCAGGGAGCAAGGGCAGGTCATTGAGAGTCACTGCATCAGGCTCAGGACGGACAGCAGAGACTCTGCTGTAGGCTGGAAGGGTCTTTCGTAAATTAAGTTATGGCATTTTAACAAAATCCTGCCATGGTCCCAGAACAGTATCCGGAAGCTCTGGGGGTGTCAGGAAATAGTTGCATTTGAAAGAGCGTCCCGAGGGGGTGGGTGGCAGGAGGCCCCAGGGGTGGGAGCGGGAACCTGGTGGAAACTGGCCCTCACCTTAGCATCTTATAAGGAAGGCGCCGACACCAAGGCGGAGGTTTGTTTAGTCAGTAAATGAGATCGCAACAAATGATACAGAGAGCACTGGTTTGTTATTTGGGGCACAATTTGAAATTAGATTTTCTACCTCACAGGGTTCAGACATACACATGGAACCATGGTGAGGGCAATACAAGGCCTCATCCCCTTCCTTATCCTGGCATCTAGTCTAGGGTCTGCAGGGGACTGGAGGAGGGGAGGCGGGAGGGAGGGGAAGGGGTAGGGAGGTGAGGAGGGAAGGGGAGAGAGGGTAGGAAGGATTGGGGAGGGAGGAAGGGAGGAGAAAGGAAGGGAGGGGAGGAGGGAGGCAGGGGAGGAGGGAGGGAGGGAGGGAGAGGAGGGAGGGTGGGAAGTGAGGAGGGAGGAAGAAAGGAGGGTGAGTCTCAGTGTGTCAGTGTTGCTCTGATGGATACCACACACTGGCTGGCTGAAACATCAGAATTTATCATCCCTCAGCTTTGAGGCGGAAAGTGTGAGACCACAGCCTGGGCAGGGCTGATTGTGCTCCTCCAGTGGGATAAGTGCCAGGTCTAAGAAGAGTCCTCGGCAGACCTGCAGCCTGGAAATTCGGGACAAGCAGCCCGAGTGACCAGGGCCCCCTGTGTTCTCAGGGCCCACCAGGATCTCAGGGCCCCCTGTGTTCTCATCGCCCACCCCCCCACAGGTCCTTTGAGACCCCACCCTCGGGCAGCCTAGACTTGTCTCCCCATGACACCTCGTAACTTGTGGGGAGCCGCCCACAGCCCTGACCCCCAGCAGCTAGCTTCCCCAGACCCAGCTGCAGCCATCACCCCCGACCTGGGCCTGGGCAGTGGGTGAGGGACCATGCGACTTGGGGTCCAGGGGCCTTGCCATGCTCACTCCACATTCTGCCTCCTTGCGACTGCCCCTCCCATGTCTCCTCCTGACATGCCCATGTGCCCCAGCCAGGGTTGAGGGGCTGGGGGGGGCGGCCCGCAGCATAGGGCTGTAGCCCATGCTCACTCATCTGGCCACTTCCTAACACCACCTGCCAAGTCCTGTCTCCCGGGGGTGCAGGGGCCGCACACTGAGCCCCCAATTCCATCCACAATGGAGGAGGCAGGAGGTGCACAAGGACCAGCTGCAGCTCCTCCAAGGAGGGTGAAACCAACTGTGTTAGTTAGATTCAGTTGTCAACTTGGCCAGGTGAGCATACCTAGTTTTGTTGCTGTGGACATAAGCCAATGGTACGTGAACCTCATCTGCTGCTAATTAATCTGCAGTCAGCTAGGAGGCATGTCTGCTGCAATGAGTGACGTTTGACTTAATTGGCTGGTGCTTAAATGAGAGAACGCAATGTAGCACAGCCCAAGCAGCTCGGCATTCCTCATCTCAGCACTAGCAGCTCTGCCCAGGCCTTTGGAGATGCAGAAAGAAGTCACCCGGGGGAAAGTTGTTGGAACCCAGGGGCCTGGACAGAAGACTGGCAGAGACCATCCTGTGCCTTCCACACAAGAAAAAACTTCAGTGGAAAGTTAGCTGCCTTTCCTCTGAAGAACTAACAAAATAAATCCCCTTTTATTAAAAGCTGATTTGTCTCCGGTGTGTTTCATTCCGGCAGCTAACAAACTAGAACACCGACCAACCTAATGGCAAAGCACCCTCACACCTGGGCCCCATGGAAACATGTGGTGCCACCTACAGAGAATATGACTTTCAAGTGATGGCATTCTTTGACATACCAAGTGCTCAAATAAATGCAGGGGAAAAAGGATTTGGAAAAAGCTGCATGCTGAGTATATTTATATTTTCCATGTCAAGCAAGTATGTAACTCTTCTGTGAGGATTCGTTCATGCTTCATTGAGGAGCATCCCTCTCCAGCTTCCCTGCTGAATCCTGTTCCTGGTATTTAACCTCCTGTCGGCGGTTCCCACGTGAAGGCATTTCTGTTGCAAACCCCCAAGGCACCAAATTACTGGGTCCTGAGCAGACACACGTTCCTCCCGTGGGCCCTGCGTGAGTCTTTCAAGTCGGCCTTCCGAACAGGCCATCTGCCTCCCCGCAGCCCTGCTGCTCCACCGCCTTTGGACTGTCACTCTGTCGCACACGTTTGCCTTTGAGGTGGGTGGGCTGCGGCAACTGTTGCACTTTCTCATTTCCCTCTGAATCCTGCGGGGTTGAGCACCTGTCCTCCTGTTTTAGTCATCCATTTGGTTCCCTAGTATTTAATTAGACTCTCACATATATTCAGGCGTGACATCTACCTTAGCTTTCCTCTAACATGCATTCCCTGACTGGTTTTCACCCTAGCATGAGTCCAGCTGCCCCCCTCATTGTGTGTGTCCTGGAAATAACCCGAGAAGAAGAGCTGGAATTTTGCTTCTCTGCACATCCGGCGTGGAGTCGTACCTGCACAGGATAGAGACACTTGATGCTACCTGCTGGTTGTCAAGGTTCTAGGTCAGGGACAGTCTCCACTTGTCATATGAACTCTTACAGTCTGAAAATCGCCGAGGAAACCTCCAAGTGGTGGCCAGTCTCCTCCCTGTGCTCTTCTCAGCACCGAGTTTGCATTTCTTGCTGAGTCACCCTTCGCAAGGTGTAGTGTCTACTTAACCGGCCAATTCATGACCCCCTTCCAGTGCATTGGGTACCAGCACTGCGTCTCACCTGCCTCTGCGTCTGCACATACAGCCTTCTACCCACATGTTCACTTGCAAAGTATGAAAGAGGATCAAAATAAGACAGGAGAATGGATTTTTCACAAATGCCTTCTGCTGGAAGATCATAGTTAAAGTGACTCAGTGGGATGCAGATTTCATTAAGATTGGTTTGGGTATCCAGGAAATGACATCAACATCAGCCTCAGCCTCCTGTAAACTCACCGAATGTGCCAGTCAAGATTTACAATATTTGAAATACTTCTTGCAGGCCAGGGATCCATGTGCATATTCACTTGAGAAATGTGGAAGTTATTTACATCATCTCTGACTTTCTGCTTTGAAAACGTCTCTGATGGATGAGCAGAAGGTGGCTCCACCAAGCACCATCTCCTCAGGCCTGGTCGGGAGCCTGGGTGCTACTGCTGCCAGGCAGGTCCCCTGTCCAACCTCTCTCACTCTCCGCACCATGACGGGACAGCACAGGGAGCAGCCGCAGAGCAGGTCTGAGGGCCACAGCCTGGCTTGGGCTCAGTTTTGAGCTCAGAATGCTTTTCTCCTATGATGCCTTGTATGTCTGTCAGTCAGACGGCTGAGCCCAACATGAACTCTCAGTAAAGAGTATTCCCGTCGTCGTCATCATCATCATCACCCCCACTGTTGCCGCCCCTCCCCTGTATCTGCCCAAAGGCGACTCATCTTGGACACAGAGTTACCTTCCTCTGAAGCCTTTCTGGTCTTGTGACTAGCCTGCATCAGGCTGCGAGCCCTTCCTCATCTCTAGACCTCCCACAGCTGTTGCGGCCCCTTCCTTCCTGCCCTGTCACAGACACCTAAAGTCACAGGTCAGGCCTTCCCCCGCCCCTCATCTGCACTGCAAGCCCAGGGTCCCCTCCTGGAGGTACCCCCCCATGGGACCCCTCCTGTGGGACCCCCCTGAGAGATGCTGTCCTCTGTGCCCTGGGGGTGCTGGTGAGGGTGAGGCGGCCCTCATGGGCACCTCCCCCATACCAGGCAGTGGGCCATGCCTTCAGGCAGGGGGGCCGAGGCTCAGCGAATTTGCAGTCTCTGCTCCGCCCCGCTCCTCTGCCTCTGTTTTTACAGAGGCCCCAGTTTTCTCTCTTTGCCCAAGTTTGCCTGTCTGTCCCTCTCCCTGGCATTCTCTCTACAGGCAGCCTCTCCTGTCCTTCTGAAGGCCATGAGGAGACTCGGCCCCACAGCTCACGGAGCTAAAGGCCTAGACTTCGTCCTTACCGCAAGCCCAGGTGGTGTGCCCGGGTCACCACAGGTCCCAGTTGGTGCACAGCCCTGGGAGATGTGGGCCAGCCCCGTCCCACAGGTAGAGGAGCGGGGTCCCCAGGCAGAGGGCATCCCGGGAGGTGGCCAGCCTTAGCCTGGGGGTGCTTGAGGGGACACCATGGGGAGATGAGCTGGTACGCCCACATGGGGTGTGTCTCACGCCCTGCCAGCCGAAACCTGAGCAAGGGGGCTCGAACGAGGTGCAGAGTTCCCAGATCCCCTGAGACCCCACCCCCACTCTCATTTCCCTGCAAAACGGGCAGCGACACCCTACTGGTCTGAAGGCTCAGGGGTGGCGGTGCAGTACTGAGCCACAGGCGTGAGGTATGGAGCCATCCTTCCACACTCTTGGGGTGGTCCAGAGGCCCTCTTCTGGTCACCCCTCCCAGCGCAGCCCTGGGGTCAGCAGAGAAGATGACGTGCTCAGTTGGGGCCTGCCAACCCTGCCCAGCTGTCCACCCGCACTCCAGTCCTCCTGAAATGCATGTTCCAGAAACCAGCCACTAAAGCGTGGGGGCCAGCCCCCCAGTGCCATGTCCACTTCCCCTTCCTCCCCGGGCTCAGCAGGCCCCAGGCCCCCATCAGGATGATGATCACCTTCTCTGCCCAGTGATGGGATGGTGGTGTGGGGTGTCCTGGGAGAACCGGGGACAGCATCACAGAGCAGTTTCAGTGCCATGCAGCCCAAATGGGAGATGGGTCCTGCCAGGCCGAAACCCTGCTGCAGAGGCTCATCAAGGCCTGGGCTGGGACCACAGCGCCTCCAGCCACTTGTGGGCTGAGATGTAGCGAGTGGGGCCTCTCAGCACCGCTCTGGGCTGGGCCCTGAGAGGGGCCCGGGCTGTGGGAGACCCTGTGGGTAGGGCCTCCCTTTACTTGGTCCGGGCTAGGGGGTCACTGTGGGTGGGGCCTCCCTGCGCAGGGTCAGGCTGGGGTGACCCTGTGGGTGGGGCCTCCGTTCGTGGGGTCCGGGTTGTGGGTTAGAAGCCTGAAGCAGCTCCCCCACAGCTGGTGCCTGCACAATGATGGATATTCCAAAGCTGAGATAGGAGTACAGACTTCCCTTTCTGAGATGAGTTCCAGATAAAATAATAGGTTCCCCATTCACTTGTAGTTGCAGAAATATTTCTGGCTAAAGCAACCTAGAAAGAGGTCTGGGCCTGGACTTCCTTCCAGCAGGAGTCTAGCCATGCAGTCTGCCCACCAAAACTTATCCTGAGTGATCACTTAACCTCAGTGTTTTTATGTATAACACAATAAGGCTGCTCTGTACCCAGCAGGGATATTGGCGGTTGGTTATTAAATGATTGGAATGGACTGTGAAACGCAGACTATCTGCTGAAGAGTGATGTTTGACCATTCTGTGGGCCTCCCCAGGAATCCCAATTGCAAACCTCTCACATGTGTGATAGCTCTGAATCCGTAAATATGTTGGTTTATCATCTTAAAGTAAGTAATGAGGGGATATGGCCTGGCTTTCATGAAAGTTCACAGCATGCTGTTGTCTAACAAAGATGAGGGTCAGATTCACTCCTGGACCCCGGGCGAGTGTGCGGCTGGGTGGCCAGGATGGAAGCGCGCTGGCTCCGTCTGATGAGTGGATGCTGGAGCAAGACCAGGCAATAGAGCGGCTGGGACTGGGGCCTCCCTCTGTAACTGGGAGATGGAGGGAGCTGGAAACCATGTGCTGGTGGATCCTGTCTCTCCTGAAACTAAGGACTCGGCTTTTTTTTTTTTTAATAAAAAAAATTAAAACATTTAGAAATCATTCCATTCTACATATATAATCAGTAATTCTTAATATCATCACGTAGTTTCATATTCATCATTTCTTAGTACATTTGCATCGATTTAGAAAAAGAAATAAAAAGACAGCAGAAAAAGAAATAAAACGATAATAGAGAGAGAAAAAAAAAACTATACGTACCATACCCCTTACCCCTCGCCTTCACCCACCACTGTTTCAAACTGAATTTATTTTAACATCTGTTCCCCCTGTTATTTATTTTTATTCCATATGTTCTACTCTTCTGTTGATATAGTAGCTAAAAGGAGCATCAGACACAAGGTTTTCACATTCACAGAGTCTCATTGTGAAAGCTATATCATTGTTCAATCATCATCAAGGAACATGGCTACTGGAACACAGCTCTACATTTTCAGGCAGTTCCCTCCAGCCTCTCCATTACATCTTGAATAACAAGGTGATATCTACTTAATGCGTAAGAATAACCTTCAGGATAACCTCTCGACTCTGTTTGGAATCTCTCACCCATTGACACTTTGTCTCATTTTACTCTTCCCCCTTTTGGTCGAGAAGGTTCTCTCAGTCTCTTGATGTTAATTCTCAGCTCATTCTAGGGTTTTTCTCAGTCCTTTGATGCTGAGTCTCAGCTCATTCCAGGATCTTTGTCCCGCGTTTCCAGGAAGGTCCACACCCCTGGGAGTCATGTCCCACGCGGAGAGTGGGAGGGTGGTGAGACTGCTCATCATATTGGTTGGAGAGAGAGGCCACATCTGAGCAACGAAAGAGGCTCTCTTGGGGGTGACTCTTAGGCCTAAATTTTAAGTAGACTTGACCTATTTTTTGTGGGGTTAAGTTTCATGTGAACAAACCCCAAGACTGGGGCCTCAGCCTATAGCTTTGGTTGTCCACACTGCTTGTGAGAATATCAAGAATTCAACTTGGGGAAGTTGAATTTCTCCCCACTCTCACCATTCCCCGAAGGGGGCTTGCAAATACTTTTCCAGTCACTGATCAAATCATTCCGGGATTCATCAGGGGATCATTCTGGACAAACCAACGAAATCTCATGTCCCACCTGAGATTCCAAGTACTTATGACATTCAATCAAACTATCTACATGAGTTATATTAGCAAATGCTCTAGTCAAAATCTAAATTTTGTAACAAATGAACATTTTTTGCTTTAGGACTCAGGGCTTTTACAAAGTTATTAAGAGGTAATTTTGGGGAAAAGGTGGCACATAGACACGAGACTACATTCAAAATACAAGGAGGGCCCAGCATCTCTAAGAACATCAACCAATTCCCTCCCCCATCCCATATTATCCAACATGAAGAAGTTAGAAAGGGCACAGCCCAAATACCCCTAAAGATTGGGAGAAGGACCAAAGGAAAAGGAAGAATTATAGCAGAGAAGATAGGGCTTAACAAATGAACATGACTTCTGAATCAGTATATTTGTATTTCCTTTAGTCTCCTGTGTTTTGGAGCAGCTAGAAGGAAAAACCTGAAATGGTGGAACTGTAACCCGTACCAAACTCTGAAATCTGTTCTATAACTACTTGTTGCAGTGCACTTTGAAATGTATTGTTTTTTCCTATATATGATATATTTCAAAATAAAACTGATCTTTGTTTTTAGAGAGGGCATGCACCGAGCAGCAGGGCTGGCTCTGTTGGTGGGGCACTGGTTGACGTAGGCAATGGAGGTGTTTCTGAGGGTCCGAGCCCTGGGCCAGGATGCCAGAAGGGATGACCCGCAGCTTATTTATTCACTTAATCAGCCCCACAGAGTGTACTTTGCTGGGGTCCCCAAATCCTGACCTAAACAACTGCCCCTGTTTTCTGACCCTTGACCACAGCCCCTGGTCCCTGGGTCTTGGGTCAGTCTGGGTCTTGAACCCCAACTTAATGCCTCAAAGTTCCAAACCCCAGCCCAGGATCTCTAATCCTTCACTCCTGACCCCAAGTCCTGACCCCTGACCACTGACACCTGCCTGACCCCTGGGTTGCCCAGCTGGCTGCCCACCCTTCCAGACTGAGCAGTGCCCCAGTGGTAGGGCTCCCTCATTACCTTGTCATTTAGTGTCTCTTTAATTCTCAAACAAGGTCGACTGTTGCAAGCCTGTGTGGTCTTCCTATTCCTTCTTTATTCAAGAAGAGATGCTGGGAAACTCTTCAGGGCCCCAGCAGGGATGCTGACTAGCTAGGGTCTTTACCTTCCATGGCCCACTCACAGACTCGAATCCCAGATCCTGCCGCGGCCTCTTGGGAGCCGAGGCCCAGGGCGCTTGAGCCCCCCAGGGGCAGGCCTAGGCTGACCCGGTTCAGTGCTGCAGCCCTGGTGCCACCCTGCCGCTGGCACCTAAACAGCCAACCCAAATCAAGCAGAATGCGGCTCTGAGTGGCCTGCTTGTTTAAGGAAAAGGAGGTACTGGCACATCGTGAGCCTGTGCAGGCACACGCTTTTCTTGCCCTCCCCTACTTTTCCCACGAACAGGTTGGTACAGTGCCAGCTCCATGCCATGCACTACTGATACAAGAGTGATTTAGATTTCCGGAGCAGGTTCTTGCTTCTCGCCGAGCTTTTCTTTGCAGGCAGTAAGTGGTGGGTGAAGGTTTCCTGAAGCTGAGTTCATGTGCAGATTCGGTGTGATGTTATCGACACAGGTATGCACGCCTTGGTTATTTTCTCGTTTTAACCTGCAGTCGCCCAAGTGTGAGGCTTCCCGTCAGAGATGAACTGCTTTCCTTTTGACTTGGTCACGGGCTGCTTTATCTAGTCTTAGGTTTGATCGTTTTCTAGAAAAGTGGCTGATATGGGTGTGTGTTTTATCTGTAGCATTCTATTCTAGGCTCTCCAGTAACATGCCACTGTAACATGGTTTTGCTCAGATGATTCAGATCCGTCAGCTGTGGCTTCAAAACCTCCGAAATGTCAGGAAAATTGAGTATGATGGGGCGTTTTATTCTGAAAGAAAAATGAAATTTGCTGTGCAAATATTCTTTCCAGCAACCTTTGTCTCTGAGTCCTAGCATTTTTCTTGTGTTTCAACTGTATACACACATTTTTGTCTGTTGACATTAAAATGGGTAACTTTATTTACTTTTCTCTAGCAACATTTTTTCTGAATTTTCCTTTTTCTCGAAAGTGTTGTGGGATTTTTCATTATGTTTACATCTAAAAGGAACATTTGTTTTCATCAGCGGTACCCCAGTTAATTATGCAAGATCTTTTGATTTAAGGCGAAGTTGTCAAGTATCTACCATACTTGACCTTTCTTAATGTCCTTCTAGCACCACTTGTTTCTTAATGTGTGAAGCTTTCTTAATGTGTGGAGCTCAGTCGAAGTTGGCCCTGGAGGGACCCCTGGGCAGCTGGGCCCCAGCCTACTGTGAGCCGGTCCCTCATTGTGTCCTGGGCCCTCTGTCCAGGGCTGAGGCTCATCCTTGTCGTGCCTGTGGGATACATGCCTGTCAGTGACAGCACCTCATTCTTCTTGAGCACATGACATTCTAATTCTTTGGTTTTTAATAGCTTTTCCAGAGATCAGTTTGGTCAACCTCTTTGCCTTTGCACAGAGTGCATCTGCACTGATGAACACGTTCTCTGAACGTGTTTAGGGCCTGCAAGGGAATTCTTTCTGACCCAGTTTTATCATCTAGGAACCCAAGCTCTAGTATGGGATTCTTGCATGACCTTTTTCCCAGAGGGTTATAATGCCAGGGAAGAAGAGTGTTGGATTTGAAAGAAACAAGTGGTGCTAGAAGAACAGTTTTCCTTTTTTGCACAAGTCATGACATTTCTGCTTCTGTCGTTTTGCAGGTCTTCCCTGGGCACCCCCCACCCCCATCCAACAGGGGCCTCTGTTAAAACGCTTCAGAGGTAAAGTTTAGCATGGCTTCTTTTGTCACATTCCAGGACCAGACAGGACATCTTGCTCTGCAGGACACCCTTTTCTCTGTTTCCTCGTGTTCCCCAGAGGGGTAGGGTAACCCTTTGAAATGTGGAATATCTTACTCCTACAGTGCTTCTCCAGATTTTTGACCTTTTTTAAATTCTTAAAAATAATTGAGGATCTTAATTTTTACTTAGGTTATAATACTGATCATGTTAGAAGTTAAAGCTGAGACCATTTTAAGCCACAAAAATACATGAGCACACAGTACATTAGCCATTGGAATGACAGTGTCATCACACGTCACATACCTGCTGGGAAATCACTGTTCACGCGGAAGAGAAAGAGAGTGGGAAGGACAGGTGACTTTGTAGTGTTACTGTGAACGTAGTTTCTGGTCTCCGGGAGCCTTGCAGGTCCTCAGCTCAGACATGAGGATCCCTGCCCCCGTTGGTGACCCTGCCTGAGTGTCACCGTGGGTACAAGGCCTGCATGTGGCTGGTGGCCCTTGTGAGGGTTCAGGTTTTGTCGTCCCTGCTGACTTCCCTCAGAAAAGCTGTACGGAATGGCCAGGTGGCCACTTTTTTTTTTTTTTTTTTTACTTTTTTTATTAATCAAAAAAAAGAAAAGAAATTAACACAACATTTAGAAATCATTCCATTCTACACATGCACTCAGTAATTCTTAGTATCATCACATAGATGTATGATCATCATTTCTTAGTACATTTGCATCGATTTAGGAAAAGAACTAGCAAAACAGCAGAAAAAGATAAAGAATGTTAATATAGAGAAGAGAATTAAAATAATAATACTAATAAAAATATATATATATATATAAAAAGGAAAAAGAAAAAAACAAAAACAAAAGATACAAACAAACAAACAAACAAAAAACTATATTTCAGGTGCAGCTTCAATCAGTGTTCCAACATAGTTACATTACACTTAGGTATTATTGTGCTGTCCATTTTTGAGTTTTTGTATCTAGTCCTGTTGCACAGTCTGTATCCCTTCAGCTCCAATTACCCATTATCTTACCCTGTTTCTAACTCCGGCTGGTCTCTGTTACCAATGATATATTCCAAGCTGATTCTCGAATGTCGGTTCACATCAGTGGGACCATACAGTATTTGTCCTTTAGTTTTTGGCTAGACTCACTCAGCATAATGTTCTCTAGGTCCATCCATGTTATTACATGCTTCATAAGTTTATTCTGTCTTAAAGCTGCATAATATTCCATCGTAGGTATACGCCACAGTTTGTTTAGCCACTCGTCTGTTGATGGACATTTTGGCTGTTTCCATCTCTTTGCAATTGTAGATAATGCTGCTATAAACACTGGTGTGCAAATGTCCATCTGTGTCTTTGCCCTTAAGTCCTTTGAGTAGATACCTAGCAGTGGTATTGCTGGGTCGTAATCCATTCTGCCATTCTATGTCTTTTAATTGGGAAATTCAGTCCATTAACTTTTAGTGTTATTACTGTTTGGATAATATTTTCCTCTACCATTTTGGCTTTTGTATTATATATATCATATCTGATTTTCGTTCTTTCTACACTTTACTCCATACCTCTCTCTTCTGTCTTTTCGTATCTGACTCTAGTGCTCCCTTTAGTATTTCTTGCAGAGCTGGTCTCTTGGTCACAAAATCTCTCAGTGACTTTTTGTCTATAAATGTTTTAATTTCTCCTTCATTTTTGAAGGACAATTTTGCTGGATATAGAAGTCTTGGTTGGTAGTTTTTCTCTTTTATTAATTTAAATATATCATCCCACTGTCTTCTAGCTTCCATGGTTTCTGCTGAGAAATCTACACATAGTCTTATTGGGTTTCCCTTGTATGTGACAGATTGTTTTTCTCTTGGTGCTTTCAAGATCCTCTCTTTCTCTTTGACCTCTGACATTCTAACTACTAAGTGTCTTGGAGAACGCCTATTTGGGTCTATTCTGTTTGGGGTGCGCTGCACTTCTTGGATCTGCAAATTTAGGTCTTTCATAAGAGTTGGGAAATTTTCAGTGATAATTTCTTCCATTAGTTTTTCTCCTCCTTTTCCCTTCTCTTCTCCTTCTGGGACACCCACAACACGTATATTTGTGCGCTTCATATTGTCATTCAGTTCCCTGATCCCCTGCTCAAGTTTTTCCATTCTTTTCCCTATAGTTTCTGTTTCTTTTTGGAATTGAGATGTTCCATCCTCCAGTTCACTAATTGTAGCTTCTGTCTCTTTAGATCTACCATTGTAGGTATCCATTGTTTTTTCCATTTTTTCTTCTTTGCCCTTCACTGCCATAAGTTCTGTGATTTGTTTTTTCAGATTTTCTATTTCTTCTTTTTGTTCAGCCCATGTCTTCTTCATGTCCTCCCTCAATTTATTGATTTGGTTTTTGAAGAGTTTTTCCATTTCTGTTCGTATATTCAGCATTAGTTGTCTCAGCTCCTTATCTCATTTGAACTATTGGTTTGTTCCTTTGACTGGGCCATATCTTCAATTTTCCGAGCGTCATCCATTATTTTCTGCTGGTGTCTGGGCATTTGATCAGATTTCCCTGGGTGTGGGACCCGGCTGGTTGAAAGGTTTTTCTGTGAAATCTCTGGGCTCTGTTTTTCTTTTCCTGCCCAGTAGGTGGCGCTCGTGGCGCTCGTCTGTCTGCGGGGCCCACCAGTAAAAGATGCTGTGGCTCCTTTAACTTGCCAATCCGAATCTCGCAGTCGGCTCGGGAAACCGCGCGTGGAGGGGGGGGGTCGCGGCTTGGGGGAGTGCCGGTCCAAATTGCCCAGCTGGCTCGAGACGCCAAGCGTGGTGGGGGGCCCCGCTATCCAATATTCCCAGTCAGACCGGGGAGCCACGTGCGTGAAGGGGACCCCAGTCACCAGCCGCCCCGGCCGGGAAAACGCGCGCCCGTCGGGTATCTCACCACAGCGGATTCTCCCTGCCCGGTCAGCCGTTCCAGAATGGGGTACGCTGTCTTTTTGGTCTCTGTCCTGGCTCCGGGAGCTGTTTCGTATTGTTTCTGTTTCTTTAGTTGCTTTTCTGGAGGAGGAACTAAGACCCGCGCATCTTACTAAGCCACCATCTTCTCCGGAAGTCTCCCAGGTGGCCACTTTTAACTCCGCACATCAGATGCTTGCTTGCACTGTCCATTTCCTTGCAGCAATATGGCCTGGTTTCCACACTTGACTGGTCCGCTTTCTATAGCTGGGTTTTTTTTTTTGGCAAGTAAGGTTCCTGGCCTTCGGTTCTTTAAATTTTTATTAAAAATGGATTGAAAAGGTGAATTTGGGAGGCTGACTTCAGAGCTTGGTGTGAGTGCTCCCGCCTTCCCTGGTCAGAGTGTACTCCTGGGTATCTTCCTGCAGGTTATTTGTCTTGCTAATTACCCATAGCTAAGGGATTGTTTTGAACTAGTTTCCCTTTTTGCTGAGCCAGCTCTTGAGCAGTCTGTACCTTCTGTTGAGACCTGGAGATTGTATAAAAGTTCTTAAAATGGGTCCCAGCAAGCAGTAGTAGTCAGAGAGGGTCTGCAGGAGCAAGGAGTGGCTGAGTGTCTTTGAATTAGCAGGCGATTATGACTGTGCTTGGCCAGTGCTGGGATAGGTAGAGAGCAAAGCGGAATGGCTCAGGGACCTGCTCGGGACCTGCTTGTTGGGTAGGACCCTGCTCTGAGACCTTATTTGGGAACCCTGTTCAGGGACCCTGCTTTGGGGCCCCACCTGGGAAACCTGCTTGTGGGACTCTGCTGTGGCTCTGCTGATGGGACCCCACCTGGGGACCCTACTTTTGTGACTCCACTCTGGAACTCAGCTTGTGGGACCCCACTGGGACCTGTCCTGGGACCTGTGGGGGTTGCCCCAGCTGAGGAAGTGGACATGGGCATCCATGGCAGCTGCTGCTCTCTCTCCAGCATGGCCAGCTATGCCTTCTTACCCAACAGCGTTGGGCAAGCTGCAGTGTCTACCACCCTGGAGACCCTCTGTCCCCCTTATGCTTCTCCAGCTGTAATCCCATCTTCCAGATCTCTCCTCCAGCAGCACCTCGTGGAAGGTTGTCCCTCTGCTTGCTGTCTTCATCCCTCTCCCCCAGCTTCTTCCATTGTCATGGCTGGTCCTCCAGGATCTGCCTGCCCACAGACCAGCTGCCAGCTCTCGGTCCTGCCCCTTTGCGCTCTCTCAACCTCTGAGGCTGTCGGCCCCTCTACATCTTTTTTTTCTTTTAATGCACTTTTATTGCGATATATTCGTGAAACACACAAACCATCTGAAGTATACAGTAAGTAGTTCACAATATCATCAATAGTTGAACATACATCCTGTTCTTGTTTGCTAGCTGCCAGATGCAGTATACCGGAAATGGAATGGCTTTTAAAAAGGAGAATTTAGTAAGCTGCTAGATTGCAGTTCTAAGGCCGAGGTAATGTCCCATTTATAACGAGTCTATAGAAATGTCCAATCAGAGGCATTCAGAGAAAGATGCCTTGGTTCAAGAAGGCCAGTGAAGTTCAGGGTTTCTCTCTCAAGTGGAAGGGCACATGGTGAACACAGTCAGAGTGAAGGGCTTTCCTTCTTCATCTCCAAAGATCACTGGCTGGTAAACTCTCGACTTGGTGTGGCTGTGCTGTTCTCTGCTCTCTCAGAAATCTCTAGCTTTCTCCAAAATGGTTCTTCTTTTATAGGATGTCAGAAACTAATCAAGACGCACCCAAATGGGTGGAGACATGCCTCTACTTAATCCAGTTTAACAGCCACTCTTGAGTAAATTACATCTCCAGGGAGATGATCTGATGACAGTTTCAAACATGCAATACTGAATAGGATTAGAAGAAACGGCTGCCTTTACAAAATGGGATGAGGATTAAAACATGGCTTTTCTAGGGTATATACATCATTTCAAACCAGCAGACATCCCTTAATCATCTTGAGAACATATTTGTTACTCCAGAACAGAAATAAGAAGAAAAAGAAAACCCAAATCCTCCCATACTCTTTATGCCCCCAGTATTGAGCTATAATATTGGTAACAGTACGTTTGTTACCATTGATGAAAGAGGCGGCACCTTTTTGAGATAAAATTCACATACCCTGCTTGGCACCCATTTGGAGTGTGCAGGTCCATAGTCACAGAGTTGTGCAGCTAGTACCATGATTTTGGAAGATATTTTTAAAGAAACCCTAGATGCCTAAGTCATCACCAGGAATCCCTGCTCTCCACAGGCCCTGGCAGCCACGGGCCCGTGCTCCAGCTCTGTGGATTTGCCTGTAGTGGATGTGCATATAAATGGAACCGTGCAGCCCTTGGCCCTCCGTGTCCGGCTCGTGTCCCTGAGCTCAGGGTCCTCGGGCTCTTCTGTGTGGGTGCGTGGGCCTCAGCACTTCATGCCGTTCATTGATGCACAGTGCTCTGTTGTACACAGGGAGACCATGGTTTGCTTTTGGACATTTGGGTTGTCTCCTTTTCTGTCTGTTGGGAATAGTGCTTCTGTCAGCATTGGTATAGAAGTTTTTACGTGGATGTACATTTTCATTTCTCTTGATGTGTGCCCAGAAGTGGAATTGCTGGGTCTTTTGATAACTCGATGCTTAACCTCCAAGGACCCACACAGCATATCCTCAGCTGCTGTGCCAGTTTCCATCCCGACTAGCAGTGCTTCCAGTTCCTCCGCATCCTTGCCAGCTCTTCCTCGCATCCTTGCCAGCACTTGTTATTGTGTGTTTGTTGCAAAGATCTTCCGGCTTGGGCTTTCTGGAGCCGGCCTTCTGGCCCTCCGCCTTCGCACCCTCCTGCCACATGCCCTGCAGGGCCTCGCCTAGACTCACCACCTGAATACCATCTCTATGCAGATACCTGATTCCCTGGGGAAAAGTGGGCACAAGCACCCCAGCCCCACAGTGTGGACCCTACCGCCCCTGAGAAGGCTGATTAGCGCAGTGCCCCAACTGCTGTGACGAGTGGGTTGTACTTTCAGAAGAGGTGGAGGCTTCCTGATGAGGGATGGAGTACCCCTTCTGTCCTATAGCTGCCAAAGCCCTGCTGTGGCCGCCTGGGGGCTTGTATTGGGCATCTCCCGGCCCGTGTTCCATGGTGCCTGCCTGTGTCTCACCATTCACTCCTTTGTCTTTTGCAAAGCTCATTCAAACTGGGTTCTCTCTCCTTTCACCATGAGAATCAAGCTCTGTTTGTTGAGGCCCTGTTTATTTGGGTCAGAAACGTTTGTCGGGGGGGGATGGCCCCGTGTCTCCCCTTGCCCACCTGGCCTGGAGTCTCTGCACAGGCTCTGCTCATGCCTGCCTGGAGCTGGCTCTCGGACTGCTTCCTCCCTGCTGGGATGCTCTGTCTGAGCCTGCAGACCTCCTTCCTCTTGACAAACATCAGCTCATGCCTCCTTTTGAAGGTTTTTGGAATTTTAAAATAAATGTGACAATTACTCGTTTCCAAGCTATACAGGCCTTGCTTTTCCCTCCTGCCCAGATGCTTTAGGACTCAACAAGCTGTGCTTTCTTCATTGCTGTCAGTTCAGCCTTTGGGAACTTTAGCATTCTCTCTGCTCAGAAACTGCTGCCTTCTGTACATTTCCTCATGTTTTTGTGCTGTGTAACTGCTGAGAAGAATTTGGATTACCTGGTGGGGAGGAGTTAGTTGCTTGATTTAAATGCTTTGCTTGTTTTGAATGCAGTTGAGTGGGACCCGAAAGTGGGTCTGTGTGGCATTTTGGGTATTTCAGTCTGCTTCCACTCCACCTCCGTCGTGCTGAGAATTAGCATTCTAGAAGAAGTCCTGAGAAGCTCCCTTCCAGGTGGGGTTGGGGCCTGCTGACACCTTACAGCCATCTACCCAGGGTCAGGGGCTTTGGAACACGGGCCATGGGGAGGAGGTGGCTGCGCTGCCCCCTCGGAGACTGTCTCTGGTTGGTCGTGGCTTCAGGGAGAAAGGGTGTGGAGATTGCTGTTGGGTTGAGGAAGACCCGGATGGATGAAGGATAGGGAGGGTGAGGGCACTTCAGGGGAGGACCAGGGTCCATGACTGTGACCAGCATCCTGTCTTTCCCAGTGTGCGGGCTCCTACCACAGGAGGGTCAGGGATAGGAACCAGGTGGGTGGCAAAAACCGACATGGGTGCAGCAGGCTGACAAGGCAGTGGGCTGGAGCTGCGGCTGCGGCTGCGGCTGCTCAGCCACCTCTGTTGACCACTCAGGTCTGCATGCCTCTCGGGAGGTGGTGGCACATGTGCGCACATGGTCTATTGGGGAGAGCCCTCTGACTGAGCTAAAGGAGGTAACTGTGAAGCCAGGGAGCCAGCCGGCCCAGAATGTGCCGTGGCATCCCAGGGCCAGCGCAAGGTCATGCCTCTGGGCTCTGGGTGGACACACAGGCAGGTGGACTTGTATGGAAGCTGGTGTCAGCTCCATCTCTCAGGGCACGTGTGACCCTGGATGCTGGGTCTCACCTTGAGCATGATCACACAGCAGTCAGGTAAGCGTAGCAGGCATGAGTACACTGCACCCTGACTCTGAGGGTCCTGTCACATTGTCCCCCACGTGGCGCCCCTCTCTGTCTCATTGTGAGCTTTGATGTCCCCTTCCTGCCCTTTGTCCTTCCTGTGTCCCATGTCCCCCGTCTGCGAGCCTTGTCATCCCACCCCTGGCCCCTCACTGCCTTGGCCCCACCCTGTTCCATGTCCCATCCCTGCCCCCTCCCTGGGCCTTCCCTTTCCCATGTGACCCTGGTCCAGGGCTGGGGTGACGCAGTTGTGAGGACCAGTTGGCTGGTGGTCCATCCAGCGTGTGCTCCTGTGTCTGCATGTAAGGGTGGCACTGCCTTGCCCAGAGAGGAACCGTGTTTTTCTGACTTTTGTGCATCATGTTGCTGTTCTGGCTGCTTCCAGCTGCTCTGGGTGTCTTGCACTCCAGCTGAACTCACCCCTTCTTCCCCTTTCATGGCCCCAGTTGTCCAGGAAAATTTTCTGTAGCCTGAATAGGATGTGATTTCTCATCTTCATGCCACTGCCTGAGCTGTTCTTTTTCCAAGGAATTCTTTCTAGCCACCTTGCTCAGGCATACAGAATTTCATTCATCGTCAAGGCTCAGCTCAGCTTCACAAACTTCACTAGCTTTGTGAAGCATTTTCTGGTCCCTCCTTTCCCCCCATCAGGGCTCTCCAGGGAAACGACCAACAGGATTGTATAGTTATATATGTCTATATATCTATATCTGTATGTATGTACATGATATGAGATTTATTATAGGAAGTGGCTCACGTGACTGTGGGAATTGGCAAGTTCAGATTCTTTAGGGCAGGCTGCAAGCTGGAAATTCCCCTGAATGAATTCCCCAGTAGAAGCTGGCGGGCTGGAAGAGGTGAAAATTCTCTCTGACTGCTGAAATCCACAGTTCTTCCTTCAGGGCCTTCAACTGATTGGATGAGATTTATTGCCGAAGGCAGTCTCTTTTGTTGATTGTAGATGCAATCAGCCATAGATGCAGTCAACTGATGATCTAAATCCATGAAATACCCTCATGGTCACCATCAGGCCAGAGCTTGCTTGACCAAACATTTGGATATCATGAGCAGCCAAGTTGACGTATGATATTAACCATCACAGTCCTTATCAACGTGCCAAACACATCTCCATAAACCATATTTTCTTTCTAAATAAAAACAATTAACAGTCATACTTTCACCTGAAATGATTGAGCTGACCTGTGTACAACTGGAAATTTACTAACCGTTTCCCAAGAAGAGTTTACAAGTTGTTGGGTAATATTCACTCTTGAACTTGATACCCTGTATCTTGAATACAATGACATAAAAGTAATAAAACACGTTATGTGGTGAGGCAACAAGATAGGGAAAAAACACAGGTATTTGCTTTATGTACATATACTAGCGTATTCATAATAAGACGAGGAAGACACACTTGTACACTTGTAGTCCTCATTTCTACAATAGGTCATGTGGTTTAGCTTGTACTAATCATTCCCTTCTTCCACTACCCATTCCAGGCACCAAAGCTGGCTGTGGTTCTTTGCCTGGTGGGGTGACCCACACCTTCATTTCTGAAGTTTCTGGGTTATTAGTAGTCTTACCTGGGTTGGGTTGTACTTTTCCATTGACTTTAATCACAGGGCTTGGTGGTACTAATAGATAGGGGATCTCCTGTATTCCAGTCAAACTCTTCTTTACCTCTGTTGTTTAGTTGCAACCCTATTTCCCCTTGATAATCAGAATCAGTCAGCCCAGGAAGTACTATTGACTCAGAGACTGGAGGAGCCCAAAGTGGCCAGGTGTGGTGTTCTGTCTTCTGATGGAAGCACTCCTCCTTTTGAAACTAAAACCTGTAGACCAGTAGAGCTTAAGGTCATGGGGACAGAAACCAAAACTTTTTCTAGTAGATCCTAGGAAGGGGTGCCACTCCCATTTCCACCCTTGATTCCTGGACCCACGAATCCTGCCTGTGGGAGAAACAGCACCATAGAGAGGATGCTGATTCACAGCATGAATTCACAGTGGGGAGAACACTGCCCCAGCCCTGCAAGGTATAGCCACCCAGTTGGTGCCATAACTGAGGTTTTTGTGTGTTTGGTTTTTTTGTATGATGTATGGTGGTGTCGCATTTCATTCTTTTCCCATGTGAGTATCCTGTTATTACAGCACCATCTGTTGAAAAAGAAAAAAATTGTTTTTTTTTGGTGAGGGAAAAGTACACTGCTGGGAATTGAACCCTGGTCTCGTGCATGGCAGGTGAGAATCCTACCTCTGAACTACCCTTGCATCCCCTGTAATTGAGTTTTTTTCTCATTCTATTTTTATTGATACAATGTATAAGCACATATGTTCTTAACATACAAACATTCCATACATGGTGTACAATCAGTGGCTCACAGTATCATCACGATGGTAGTATATTCATCCCCATGATCATTTTTAGAACATTTGTATCACTCCAGAAAAAGGAATAAAGAGAAAAAAGTAAAAACTCATACATGCCATAACCCTTATACCTCCCTCTCATTGACCACTAGTATTTCCATCTATCCTATATATATATATATATATATATTTTAAGTTTAACATTTATTCCATGTATTATTTATTTATTTTTAGTGCATATGCTTTACTTATCTGTTCACACCGTAGATAAAAGGAGCATCAGGCACCGCAATTACACGTCACATTGTGAGAGCTATATGATCATCTTCAAGAAACATGTCTACTATGGTTTCAGGCACTTTCCTCTAGCCTCTCTAATACAACTTAAAGTAAAGGGGGGATATCTATATAATGTGTAAGAATAATCTCCAGGATAACCACTCGACTCTGTTTGAAGTCTCTCGGCCACTGACACTTTATTTTGTCTCATTTCTTTCTTCCCCATTTTGGTTGAGAAATTCTTCTCAATCCCTTGATGCCAAGTCCCAGCTCATGCTAGGATTTCTGTCCCACATTGCCAAGGAGGTTTACACCCCTGGGAGTCATGTCCCATGTAGAGAAGGCAGTGAGTTTGCTTGCCATGTTGGGTGAGAAGGAGAGGCCACATCTAAGCATGAAAAGAGGTTCTCTGGGGGTGAATCTTAGGCCTAATTCTTTTTTTTAACCTTGATGTAATACTGTTTTTTAATTTTAAAAAATTTTTTTGGCTTTTAACTTTTTTATTGTGTAGTATAACAAATATACAAAGCAAAGAAATAAAAAAGCAATAGTTTTCAAAGCACTCTTCAACACGTAGTTACAGGGGCGATCCCAGCATTTGTCATGGGCTACCATACGATTCTCTCAGACTTTCCTTCTAGCTGCTCTAGAATATAGGAGGCTAGAGGGCTTAAATATTTTTTTATCATCACAATCGACTTTTTTTCCTTTTTTGTGCGTGAAAAATAACATATATGCAAAAAAGGTATAAAGTTCAAAACACAATACCACAATTAGTTGTAGAACATATTTCAGAATTTGACATGGGTTACATTTTCACAATTTTAGGTTTTTGTTTCTAGCTGCTCTCAGCTATGGGAGACTAAAAGAGTTATCAGCTTAATGATTCAGCATTCATATTCATTTGTTAAATCCTTTCTTCTCTGTATAACTCCTCCATCACCTTTGATCTTTCCATATCTCTCTTTAGGATTGGGCTTTGGCAGTTCTAAATTTTTCACATTGGAAGAGTTTGTCACTAATATCGAGTAGGGAGATGGATCTGTCTGATGTTCTGGAAAGGCTAGGGTAGATTTCAGGACTTATCTGGACCAGGGACCCATCTGGGAGTTGTAGATTTCTGGAAAGTTACTCTAATGCATGGAACCCTTATGGAATCCTATATAGTGCTCTTGGTATTGTTTAGGATTGGCTGGAATGGTCCTGGTTGGGGGTTGACAGGTTATAATAGGTAGCAAGGTCTACCTGAAGCTTGCGTAAGAGCAGCCTACAGAGTGGCCTCTCAGCTCCATTTGAATTCTCTCTGCCACTGATACTTTATTAATTACAGTTCTTTTCCCCCTTTTGGTCAGGATGGAATTGTTGATCCCATGGTGGCAGGTCTGCATTCAGGTCTCCCTGGGAGTCATATTCTGCGTCGCCAGGGAGACTTTCACCCCTGGATCGTGTCCCACGTAGGGGAAAGGGCAGTGATTTCACTTGCAGAGTTGGGCTTAGAGAGACTGAGGTCTTGGGCCTAATTTTAAGTAGACTGAGTCCAAGTTCTGCAGGGATACGTTTCATATGAACAAACCCCAAGTTTGAGGGCTCGGCCTATTGATTTGGTTGTTCACACTGTTTGTGAGAATATCAGGAGTTCTCCAAATGGGGAAGTTGAATTCTCCCCCGTCTCACCTGTAATTGAGTTTTTAAAAGGGCATTCCACCATTCTATCAATCCAGCTACTTCAGAGTGATGGGGAATATGGTACAACCTGAGAATTCCATGAGCATGGGCCCATTCTTTAGCCATAAGTGGTCATTGATCAGAAGCAATGCTGTGTGTAATACCATGATGGTGGATAAGGCATTTGTAAGTCCATCACGGATGAATGTTTTGACAGAAGCATTGCTTGCAGGAAAGGGAAACCCACATTTGTAGTATGTGTCCATTTCAGTTAGAACAAATCACTGCCCCGTCCATGATGGAAGTGATCCAGTGTCATCAGCCTGCCACAAGGTAGCAGGCTGATTACCTTGAGGAGTGGTGCCATACAGAGTAGGGACTGAATGTGGGTCTCTGCTGCTGGCAGATTGGACACTCAGGAGTGGCCCGGCCGGGTTGGCCTTAAAGTGGAAGTCCATGTTGTTGAGTCCATGCATAACCTCATGCCTGTTCATGAGCCCATTGCACAATGGCAGGAGTAGCTGGGGAAGGAGGCAGGCTGGTATCCACAGGGACAGGTCACCTTACCCACTCGATTATTAAAACCTTCCTCTGCTGAAGTCCCCCTCTGGTAAGCTTTCATCTGGGATGTAGATATCTTTGTGTTTTTCATTGATTCAGAAAGGTCTCTCCACTTACCCTTCTCCCAGACCTCTTTGTCCCAATTTTCTAATCATATTCCTTCCAAGTCCCTGGCAACGGCCCGTGAGTCAGTATACAGGTGTACCTCCAGCCAGTTCTCCTTCCAAGCAAAATGAACAACCAAATGCACGCTTGAAGTTCTGCCCACTCAGTGGCTTTCCCCTCACCACTGTCCTTTGAGGACATCCTAGAAAGGAGCTATAATGCTGTAGCTGTCCACTTTTGGATAGTATCTGCATATTGTGCAGAACCATCTACAGGCCAAGGCTGAGTTTTCTCTTCTCAGTCAGCTGATGGTAGGGAACTCTTCTGAGGCCATAGCTACAGGCTGGAAAGGAGAAGGTCATGTGGTATGAGTGGGGGCCATGGGCATGTTTGACCTTTCCTTGTGTAACTTTCTTGTACCTTCATGACCTACTCGAGCCCTATCTCATATAAACCACTTCCACTTTATGATGGCACGCTACTGCGCATGCCCAACTTTTTGGCTTGTGGGTCAGATGACACCCAGCTCATGATAGGCAACTCAGGTCCCATGGTTAAGCATGTGGTCTCTACGTAGGCCCAGCTCTTTCTCAAAAGGAGTGTAGTTATCTGCAGAGAAGGGCAAGATTTTACTCCAAAATCCTAGGGGTCTGGCATGTGGATTCTCCTATAGGGGCCTGCCAAAGGCTCCAGACAGCATCCCTATTTGCCACTGCCACTTCCAGCACCATTGGATCTGCTGGATCATACGGCTGAAGTGGCAGTGCAGCTTGCACAGCAGACTGGACCTGTTACAGGGCCTCCTCTTGTTCCAGTCCCCACTCAAAGCTAGCAGGTTTTCTTGTCACTAGGTAAATAAGTGGGCCAGAGTAGTACACCCAAATGAGGTGGCCCTACAAATCCAAAGAAGCCACTTAGGTGTTGTGCCTCTGTTTTGGTTGTAGACTTTGATGGTGGCATTAACCCTGGGCGTGGGGTGTGGATGGAGGGACAGCCCCAGGAGCGCCCTGTCTAGTGGAGCATTGGAGAGGGTCTCCCTCCCGTTCCTGTTTCTGGAGGGACCTGCCACAGAGACCCAGTCCAGTCCCATAGCCAGTTGCTTTGTCCCTGTACGTATAGACTGCTTGGCTTCCAGCATATCCCTGTGCGCCCTCCTCTCCCCAGAAAAAAAAAGCATGAGTCCCTGGGGAGGCACACGACCTCAGGCTACAGTCCCGCCTGGAGCTTTTGTGGGAGCAGGGACATTGGCCTGGCATCTGTCCCCGGGGACCTGCCCCACTTGAAAAGCTGCTTTGCTTTCCTGAAGCATCACACTCTTGGGCTTCGGTTGGGAGAAACCTCTGGGAACACGACCCCCAGCACAGAGATTGGCCCTCCTGGGGAGAGTGAATGGATGAACAGACCAGTCGATGGACTGATGGTGCGTGGGTGGGTCTTCCTGGGCCTGGATGCCCGGGGAGGGGCCGGGAGGAGGGTGTCCCAAAGGTCGTGATGGGGACTGTGGAGGATCAAGTGTCTCCACAGGGTCAGCAGGAGGGACATGGGGAGGCGAGGCGGTGGGGCAGCCCCCCCAACCAGAGGGGAGCCAGAAAAGGCGATGTGTGGAGAGATGTACAGAGGCCCCGGCACCCTGGGTGGGCGGGGGCAGCTCTCAGGGTGGAAGGGCGCCCTACTGCCCACGTGCACTTGTAAATTGCAAAGTCTCAAATAAAGAAAAAACAGAAATAGAATGGGATTATTGAAGACATGGAAGCTGATTCTACAGCTCACCTGGAAAAATTGGAGAATAATATGATTAATATGTCCTTCCGGTTATCAAAATGCACTATAGAGTTATAATAATTAAAACCAAGTGGAAGTGGCACAGGGAAGTATTAATGAATTAATGGAACAGCATAGAGAACCCTCAAACACATGCAAAAATCAGGTAGTTTCTGATAAATGTGGTGTTTTAAGAATTCCAGAGCGTACAGAAACATGATATAAGGACAAATAGTTATCCGTATGGCAAAAGTAAAGCATATCCTTGCCTCAGATTACGTAGAAATATAAATTCCAGAAAGATTAGAGTCAACAACAACAACAAAAAAACACCAAAAAATTATGGGAATACTATGCTCATTGAAGAACCTTGTTCATTTATAAGTCTTATAAATATTTAATTATATTACTGTAAATAGATTTATACTGTTCATTCATTTGTGAAACTTATAACAGTTGTATTTTGTGAGAAGCAACCGAATAAATAGGAGTAACACTCTTAGAAGAGAGGGTTATAAATGGTGAAATTATCTAGAGTGAGGAAAAACTTCAGTAAAAGACATGATTTCCTAAGTCATAGATGAAAAAGAAATTGACTGTTGTCTCCATGAAAATTAGAAATTTCTGTATGGCCAAGCGAAAGTATAAACCAAATGATGGTGAAGAAAACACTAGCAAACTGAACCCAACAGCTTATTAGAAGAATTATATACAATGATCAAGTTGGTTTTACCCTAGGAATGCAAGGGTGGTTCAACATTAGAAAAACAATTAGTATAGTCACCACATTATTAGAATGAATTAAACAAACAAACACACAGTCATCTCAGTTGGCAAAGAAAAGACAGTTGACAAAAGCCAGCAACACTTCTTAATAAAAACAGAACACTAGAAATAGAGGAAAGTGTCCTCAATCTGATAGAGGGCACATATGAAAACTCCACCGCTAATGTCAGGTGAATGCCTGGAAGCTTTCCCAGGAGCAACACAACGAGCCCACCGTCACCACCACTCTGTTGGGAGTTTTAGCTGGAGCAATCAGGCAAGAGAAAGAAAAGGCATCTGAATGGGAAAGAAGTAGAACTTCCCCTATTTGCAAATAACATGATCCAACATATTGAAAATCCACAACAAAGCCACTAGAGCTAATAAAATAAATTCAGCAAAGTGTGAGGGTACAACAAGATCAACATGCAAAAATGAGCGGTGTTTCTATATGCTAGTAGTAAACATTTTTTTTTTAATTTTTTTATTAATCAAAAAAAAGAAAAGAAATTAACACAACATTTAGAAATCATTCCATTCTACAAATGCACTCAGTAATTCTTAGTATCATCACATAGATGTATGATCATCATTTCTTAGTACATTTGCATCGATTTAGGAAAAGAACTAGCAAAACAGCAGAAAAAGATATAGAATGTTAATATAGAGAAGAGAATTAAAATAATAATACTAATAATATATATATAAAGGAAAAAGAAAAAAAACAAAAACAAAAGATACAAACACACAAACAAACAAACAAAAAACCATATTTCAGGTGCAGCTTCATTCAGTGTTCCAACCTAGTTACATTACACTTAGGTATTATTGTGCTGTCCATTTTTGAGTTTTTGTATCTAGTCCTGTTGCACAGTCTATCCCTTCAGCTCCAATTACCCATTATCTTACCCTGTTTCTAACTCCTGCTGGTCTCTGTTACCAATGATATATTCCAAGCTGATTCTCGAATGTCGGTTCACATCAGTGGGACCTTACAGTATTTGTCCTTTAGTTTTTGGCTAGACTCACTCAGCATAATGTTCTCTAGGTCCATCCATGTTATTACATGCTTCATAAGTTTAGTCTGTCTTAAAGCTGCATAGTATTCCATCGTAGGTATACACCACAGTTTGTTTAGCCACTCGTCTGTTGATGAACATTTTGGCTGTTTTCATCTCTTTGCAATTGTAGATAATGCTGCTATAAACACTGGTGTGCAAATGTCCGTCTGTGTCTTTGCCCTTAAGTCCCTTGAGTAGATACCTAGCAGTGGTATTGCTGGGTCGTAATCCATTCTGCCATTCTGTGTCTTTTGATTGGGAAATTCAGTCCATTAACTTTTAGTATTATTACTGTTTGGATAATATTTTCCTCTACCATTTTGGCTTTTGTATTATATATATCATATCTGATTTTCCTTCTTTCTACACTTTACTCCATACCTCTCTCTTCTGTCTTTTCATATCTGACTCTAGTGCTCCCTTTAGTATTTCTTGCAGAGCTGGTCTCTTGGTCACAAATTCTCTCAGTGACTTTTTGTCTATAAATGTTTTAATTTCTCCTTCATTTTTGAAGGACAATTTTGCTGGATATAGGAGTCTTGGTTGGCAGTTTTTCTCTTTTATTAATTTAAATATATCATCCCACTGTCTTCTAGCTTCCATGGTTTCTGCTGAGAAATCTACACATAGTCTTATTAGGTTTCCCTTGTATGTGACAGATTGTTTTTCTCTTGGTGCTTTCAAGATCCTCTCTTTCTCTTTGACCTCTGACATTCTAACTACTAAGTGTCTTGGAGAACGCCTATTTGGGTCTATTCTGTTTGGGGTGCGCTGCACTTCTTGGATCTGCAAATTTAGGTCTTTCATAAGAGTTGGGAAATTTTCAGTGATAATTTCTTCCATTAGTTTTTCTCCTCCTTTTCCCTTCTCTTCTCCTTCTGGGACACCCACAACACGTATATTTGTGCGCTTCATATTGTCATTCAGTTCCCTGATCCCCTGCTCAAGTTTTTCCATTCTTTTCCCTATAGTTTCTGTTTCTTTTTGGAATTGAGATGTTCCATCCTCCAGTTCACTAATTGTAGCTTCTGTCTCTTTAGATCTACCATTGTAGGTATCCATTGTTTTTTCCATTTTTTCTTCTTTGTCCTTCACTCCCATAAGTTCTGTGATTTGTTTTTTCAGATTTTCTATTTCTTCTTTTTGTTCAGCCCATGTCTTCTTCATGTCCTCCCTCAATTTATTGATTTGGTTTTTGAAGACTTTTTTCATTTCTGTTCATATATTCAGCATTAGTTGTCTCAGCTCCTGTATCTCATTTGAACTATTGGTTTGTTCCTTTGACTGGGCCATATCTTCAATTTTCCGAGCGTCATCCATTATTTTCTGCTGGTGTCTGGGCATTTGATCAGATTTCCCTGGGTGTGGGACCCAGCTGGTTGAAAGCTTTTTCTGTGAAATCTCTGGGCTCTGTTTTTCTTTTCCTGCCCAGTAGGTGGCGCTCGTGGCGCTTGTCTGTCTGCACGGCAGTCGCCCGGGAAACCGCGCGTGGAGGCGGGGGTCGCTGGCCGCCACGGCTTGGGAGAGTGCCGGTCCTAATTGCCCAGCTGGCCCAAAACGCCAAGCGTGACGGGAGGGCCCCGCTATCCAATGTTCCCAGTCAGACCGGGGAGCCACGTGCGTGGAGGGGACCCCAGTCGCCAGCCGCCCCGGCCGGGAAAACGCACGCCCCTCGGGTATCTCACCGCAGAAGATTCTCCCTGCCCGTTCAGCTGTTCCAGAATGGGGTACGCTGTCTTTTTGGTCTCTGTCCTGGCTCCGGGAGCTGTTTCGTATTGTTTCTGTTTCTTTAGTTGCTTTTCTGGAGGAGCAACTAAGACCCGTGCGTCTTACTAAGCCGCCATCTTCTCCGGAAGTCTGAGTAGTAAACATTTTATAGAGGAAATCAAGAAAAATATTCCATTTATAATAGCAACTAAAATAACCAAATGTGTAGGAATCGATCTAACACGGGATGTAAGGGATTTGTAAACAAAAAACGACAGAACGTTGTTTAAAGAAATTAAAGAAGACCTAAATAAATGGAAGCATGTTTTGTGTTCATTGATGGGAAGACTAAATATTGTTAAGATGTCAATTCTACCCAAAGTGATGTACAGATTCAGTACAGCCCTAATCAAAATCCAGTAGCCCTCTTCTCAGAGATGGGAAAGCCAGTCAAATTCATATGGAATATAAATAGCCAAAACCTTGTTGAAAAAGCAAGGAAGTATGGATGATTAAAACCTTCCTTCCAATTTTAAAATGTATTCCAAAGCCACAGTAACCAAAACAGCATGGCACTGGCACAAGGACAGACATAGTGACCAGTGGAATCTAATTGAGAGCTCAGAAATCGATCCTCACATTTATGGTCAAGTGATTTTTGGCAAGGGTATCAAGTCCACCCAATGAGGAAAGAATAATCTCTTCAACAAATAGTGCTGCAAACACTGACCATACAGAAAACAATGAAAGTAGGCCCCTACCTTACATCATATACAATAATTACCTCAAATTGGACCAAAGAGATAACTGTAAGAATTAAAATTATAAGACACCTAGAAGGAAACATGGGGAAACATCATCAGGATCTTGTGTTAGACAATGTTTTCTTACTCTTTTCACCCAAAGCAGAACAATGAAAGAAAAAAATAGGACTTCGCCAAAATTAAAACCTTTTGTGCATCAAAGGACATTGTCAAGAAAGTGAAAAGACAACCTACAGAATGGAAGTGTATATTTGCAAACCATTTATCGGATAAAGGCTTAATATTCAGAATATGTAAAGAATTCCTACCACTCAACCACAAAAAGACAAATAACCCAATTGAAAAATGGGCAAAAGTCTCCAATAGACATTTCTCCAAAAAAGACAGACAAATGGCCAATAAGCACATGAGAAGATGCTCGACATCATTAGCTATTAGGGAAATGCAAATATCACAATGAGATACCGTTTCGCACTGGTTAAAATGGTACTATTTGGAAAACAACAAAAAACCCAAAAGCTGAAAACTACCAGTGATGGTGAGGATGTTGAGAGTGGAGAAATAGGAGCTGTCATATGTTGTTGGTAGCAGTGTGAAATGGTGCAGCTGCTGTGGAAAACAGGGTCAGAAAGTTAAGTATAGAATTACCATATGACCCAACAATCCCACTACTAGGTATATAACCAAAGGAATTGAAAGCAGGGGCTGAAACGGATATTTGCACACGGAGGTTCATAGTGACTTTATTCACAATTGTCAAAAGGTGGGAGCAACCCACATGTCTAATAACTTCTGGCTGGATAAACAAAATGTAGACAATGGAGTATTGTTGGTCTGATGCACGTGACAATGTGGATGAACCTTGCAGACAGCATGATGAGTGAAATAAGGTAGATGGAAAAGGACAAATATGGTATGATCTCACCGATCTGAAATAATTAGATAAGCAAACTCATAGGGTCAGAAACTAAAATGCAGGTTCCCAGGGGCTGGGGCAGTCGGGAAGGGGGAGTTAATGCTTTAATGGTGTAATTTCCCTTTGGGTGATGGTGGATCACAACATTATGGTTATAACTGCCACTGAATTGTATGCTTGGAAGCGGTTCAAGTGGGAAATTTCAGGTTACATACGTTACCGCAGTAAAACACACACACGCACGCACGCACAAACAGGAACCCTAATGTGAGCTGTGAACTGTAGTTAATAATATAATTGTGAGAACATTGTTTCCTCAGTTGTACCACATTAATGCAACATATCCATAGTAAGGAAAACTGTGTGTGTGTGTATATGTGTATGTGAGTGTGTGAGTGTGTGTGTGTTTGTGTAGGGTCCATAATTAACTTTGTTTTCACCTCTGAACAAGAACTTGCTGGTGTCTCTCCAGGTGGGGTTGATAAGTGGATTTGGGGGGAAACCATCAAAATGCAGCAGACTCAAATGATTTCAGTCCCTAAAGCGAGTGCATCATTCATTCATTCATTCACATGGTCACTTAGGTCTGTTCCAGGCCGTGTTTCAAGTGGGAAGCCCAGCTTCTTTTTTCCTCACTTAGTCCTTTACACATTCACTCACAAACTCAGCAAATAGTTACCGAGTGCCTCCCGGGAAGACGACGAGAAGGGTAGTGGTACAGCCTCAGGCTGGACTCAGGGGGAAGCCACCGCGGCTCTGGCACATGGGGCAGAGCCTGTGCTATACCCTTTGGCATGTCTCTTCTTCTGCCTCCTGCCAACCACACAGGGTCCGGAGCATAGGGAGAAGAACTTCCACAGGCAAGGATGGCCAGGATGAAATGTGAAGCAGGTAAGGGACCTGCCACCACTGGCCTGACTGCAAAATTCTCATTTTCTTCCAGGGCATCCACTGCATTTGCAGAAGGGGCTGAATGCTTCTGAGCTGACTTGGTAACTTGTAACCCAAGAAATGTCTTAAAAACACATTATTGGGTACAACTGTGAGATTTGACTACGCACCTGTTAGGATGGCTAAAATTACAAACCCTGATCCTGCTAGACACTGGTGAGGACTATGCTCTCTGGTTAATAGTAAATGTATTGAGAATGGATTAATTCAGGCACTGTAACAGATGCTCTGTCCTAATGCGAGGTGTGAATGGTAGGAGAGACTTGGTGCTGTGGGGAGGGACTAGGTGGGAACAATGAGGTATCTGCACAATTTTTCAAGTGAACTTAGAACTGCTCTAAAAAAACAAAGTATTTAAAAACTAAACACCACCACTATTGAGTGTGCGCCATTGCCAGGCCTGTGTTGGATCTGCACAAACCAATGATGGCTCAGGCGCAGCTTAGTCCATCTTTCACAGATGGAAGACCTGAGGTTCAGAGAGGTCAAGTGAGCTGCCCTGGGTCACCTAGCTGGCCTGCAAAGAGCTGGGTTCCAAATCCAAGCTTGCTGAAGGTCAAGGTCATGCCCAGAGCCTCTCTGTGTACCTGTCAAGCCATTACTGCCTTTCTGCAGGGTGGGAATGGTGAGGCAGAGGGCAGGTGGGCCCTAGAAGGACCTCTGCAGGGGCCAGGTGTTAGGAATTCCGAGGTCAACTGAGGTCCCATTGTGTCGGCAGAGCTGGTGGAGGGAGCTGAGAGGCCGGAGGAGTCTGGGGTCAGGCATGGCTAGGGAAATGACCTCTCAGCAGGGCCCCTCTTCTGCATCTGATACGTCTCTGACCTCGTGTACTTTGCCATGCTGGCTCAGGCCCTGCCCGGCCAGGGAGGGCCCTCTGAAGCAGGTGGTCTTCATCCACATTCCTGGAGCAGTATAAAAACAAGACATTCAGAAGTAGAGAAAAGGAAGGCAAGAGACAGTGGAAACCAGAACCACGGACATGAGGAAACAGATGGTCTGTGGATGTGGGACAGAGACGCCAGCCCCAGAGCCCCAGGCACTGGGTGAGCCTGCGCCAGAGCCCTGCAGCTCCAGGAGAAAGCTTGGCCTGCACAGTCTTCATTTGCAGGTGGCCAGCCCCCAAACTGTGAGCCAAAAAGCTTCCATTGTGAGGCCAAGCAGCATGTGGACTCTGTCACAGTGTTTAGAAAACTGAGACAGGGATGGCCAGTCCCAGTCCCGTGTTCTAGAAGCAGGGGCTGCACCTGTTGTCCACACTGCTCACAGAAGACTCTCGGTCTCGGTCTCAGGCCTCCTGGCCAAGCTCTGAACAAAGCGATGTTTCCTTCAGCCTACTCCTAACCTCTGACCCCTGAAGTGAATTGAGCGAGTGTCCACTGAAAGTAGTAGAACACAACCTTTGAAGGTGATACACCTTCTTGACAACTAGCTACAAATACAGAGCATAAGCCTCTCGAAGAGTAAGGAACAGCAGCCCTAAAACCCTGGCCAAGTGGCTGCCAGCACCCCAGGGAGAACCAATAAAAGCAACCATATGCGTTGGGGTTAGTTTAGGGTTGTTTTCCTTCTTTTCTTTTCCTGGTGTAATTTCTATGTGGAGCACCCACTAACACTTCATTTTTCAAATGGAAGCCCTGAGAAAATGATCCCTTTTGGTGATGAAGTCATTTATCAGTGCTAAGGGGAGTCTGGGCTGTGCGCATGTATGGGACGCTGCCCCAGGTCCCCCTGCTCATACACGCCTACCCCCACAGGGCGGGACGCCGCCCCGGGCCCCCCCTACCCCAGTGCGCCTGCCCTCATATGGCAGGATGCCGAGAAGCTCAGGAACGTGAGCACGGCGGTGTCCAATTCCCCCACCTAAAGACACTGCTGGCGTCCCTGTTTTGAAACATCTACACCTTTACCAAAAGTCCAGGTAGCACCATACAAATGCAGGATAACTTCACCCCACTGAGGGAGCAGCTGAGGCAGCTCACTGCACAGACAGGGGTCTCAGAGCCTCTGGCCACACAGGGCATGAGGGGGGCAGGAGAAGGCTCAGGTGCCGAGTGCCCTGCACCTGTCCATCCGTGGGAGGGATGTCCAGCGGGGAACAGGCTGTGTGCTCATCTCCATGAGGGCAGACAGGCAGGGGGGCTGTGGCCCGCATCCAGAACCTTTCCACTTCACAAATTCATTCCAAAGGAATTCCAATCCCAGGCCTGGGAGCTACACGTCGGAGACTCCTGATGCATCTGCTGCAAGCCCTGAGGAGCTCAGCCACATCCCAGGTGCAACAGGCCGCCTTGGGAGACTCCACCTCTTGGGGCACCAGCCACAGCCAGAGGGTACAGGGTGCCAGCAGCCAGAGCTGCAGAGAAGAATGCAGGGTGGGGCTGGGGAGCAAAACAGCTTTTGGGGCACCCAGGGATGCTCTTGGCACACCTAGATGGGATTACGGCTACAGCTGTAGAAGGGGACACAGGACGCTCAGAGAGGGCTGCTGGGGTCCCGCTTGCCCTCGCAGCCTGGGAAGGAATCCTCAGCTTCAGAGCACAAGGCCATGCTCCTTCCTCACTGGACAGGGGAGTTGGAAAGTCTGCATGAGATGCATGCTTTTTAATCAGGGCGGACAAACCTCCTCACACATGGAATGAGGGCGTGAGAGAATGGAACCAACAATGGCTCCCAAGCCTCTGGCCTGAGCATCCAGACAAGGTCGTCGCAGTGGCCCATGAGGGTACTGAGGATTAACAGCACAAGGGGAATCTACCTGGGCCAGCCCCATGGGGACACCAAGAGCTAAAAGGGCAAATGAATCCACACTGGCCCGAGGGGTCTTCTGCCTGGCTCTGGCCAAAATGACGGCACCCTCAGCATGAGCCTTCCAGGGGTGCTTAGGTTGGAAGCAGAGCAGGGAGCATTACTAAGAGCAGAGATCTAGGCTAGACACGAACTCTTAAGGCATTAAAATCTGCAGTATGTTCTCTAAAAAATTCATTGGGGCAGAAACAACCAAGCAGAACCTGGGGCTCACCCCTGCTCCTACCATCAGAAATGACAGGCTGACTTTTAACACAAGTGTCCTGGATGGACAGCTGCCCAGACAGGACAGCACCAAGGGCCGCAGGCCAGCAGGACTGCCCCTTCCTGTCCCAATGGACCCCAAATCCCGAGCAGCATTCACCAATGTGCCCGCCTGTCCAGCATGAACGTCCAGCCCACCGTGCCCAGTAGCCCAGATGCACTCCCTCCATGTCCCTGTGTTCCCCACCGCACACCCAGCCCAGAGCCGAAGCGCCAGCCAGCTACAGCTGAGGCTGCCCCGGGAGCAGTCCAGGAGCACTCCCTGTGGGACTGTCCAGACTTCCAGCTGTCACCCCACAGGCCACCACCCTGCCACAGGGGGCACGGGACATCAGGATGCCAGCCACAATGCCATGCCTAGGGATGGCCACATCCAATCCCAGGTACACTAGGCAGCCTAGGTCGTCGTCAGGGACACTGGGTGGGCTGGGCGGTCATGTGGGAATTTGAGATGGCTTCAAGGTAAATTCAAGTAATGTCCCTGTTGTACGGTGGCTAACAAGTGTTAGCGGGGAGACGAGCACTACGAGGGCAGTTGCCCGCTGCCAGTCCCCCAGGTGCAGGCCTCTGAAGGCGCCCGGGCCCTTTCACATTCTAACACTGGTCAGCCTGGTCAACAGCAGGGCCGGTGCAGAAAATGCTGAAGCCTTAAGAGCATTATTTTGATGCCAATGGTGCCTGTTTGCATTTATGCAAACAACGAACCATGTCCCGTTTCTTGGGCAGGCAGCCCTCCCCAGGGCTGGGATTCCCTCAGGAGGGGGCCCCCAACACCTGCCATGACAGCAGGGGAGGTGTAGAGACAACCTTCCAGGGAAACTGTCCCCCACAGGCATGTGGTACAGTCAGGCTTCAGACTGCAGCCTGAGACTTGAAGTCTAATCTGGAACAAGCAGCTCGACCATCTGGCACCACTGAAACCTGGAAAGCTGAGACAGAAGGCAATGGCGAAAAAACACCCTTGCCAAGGAGTTGAAGCAGCAGCACGGGTTTTTAAAAAAGGCTCCTGGGTAATTTAATCTGAATGCAGCCAATGCAGAGAACAGAAAAAAGAGAGAGATCAATGAAACAGAAAGTCGGATGTTTGAAAAGAGCAGTAAAATCGACCAGGCATTAATTGCTCTGTCCAAAAAAAAACCAGAGCAAGAAGACTTAAAAGAGAAAACAGTCGTGACCAAACTAAGAAAAATAAAAAAGATCATGGGGAAATAAATGAACAACTGTATAACAATAAATGAGATAACCTACATGAGATGGAAACATTCCTAGAAAAACGCAAACTACCAAAACTGATTCAAAAAGAAATAGAAAATATGACAAGACCTGTTAAAAGCAAAAAGGTTGAATTGGTAATCCAAAAGTCCAGAATGCAGTGGCTACACTGGTGAACTTTATTTTTTATTAATTAAATTAAAAATATATATATATAACAACAAACAAACACAAACATTCTCAATTTGATCATTCCGTTCTACATAAATCAGTAATTCACAATATCATCACATAGTTGCATATTCATCATCATGATCATTTCCCAGAATATATCCATCAATTCAGAAAAATAAAAAGACAAAAGAAAAAATTCATACACACCATGCTCCTTACCCCTCCCTTGCACTGATCACCAACATTTCAATCTAAATTTATCTCCCCCTATTATTTTTTTTCCATATGTTTTACTTGTCTGTTGATAAGGTAGATAAAAAGAGTATCTGACATGGTTTTCACAGTCACACGGTCACATTGTGAAAGCTTTGTCATTATACAAGCATCATGAAGAAACATGGCTACTGGAACACAGCTCTACAGTTTCAGGCAGTTCCCTCCAGCCTCTCCATTACATCTCGACTAACAAGGTGATATCTATTCAATCCGTAAGAGTAACCTCCAGGACAGCCTCTGGACTCTGTTGGAATCTCTCAGCTATTGACACCTTTTTTTGTCTCATTTCGCTCTTCCCCCTTTTAGTCAAGAACATTTTCTCAATCCCTTGGTGCTGAGTCTCAGTTCGTTCTAGGATTTCTGTCCCACGTTCCCAGGAGGGTCCACTCCCCTGGGAGTCGTGTCCCATGTAGACAGGGGGTGGGCAGGTAGTTTGCTTGTTGTATTGGCTGGAGAGAGAGAGGTCACATCTGAGCAACAAAAGAGGTCCTCTTGGAGGTGATTCTTAGGCCTAATTTTAAGTAGGCTTGACCTATTCTTTATGGGGTTAAGTTTCATATGAACAAACCCCAAGATTGGGGGGGCTCAGCCTATAGCTTTGATTGTCTGCACTGCTTGTGAGAATAGCACTGCTTGTGAGAATATCAAGAATTCAACTTGGGGAAATTGAATTTTCCCCCTTTCTCACCATTCCCTGAAGGGGACTTTGGAAATTTTTATTCACTGTTTAAATCATTCTGGAATTTACTGGGGGATCACTCTGGACAAACCAACAAAATCTCATGCCCTGCTCAAGGTTCCATGTACTTATGGTGTTGAGTTAAGCTGTCAGCATTCCTCCTAAACTCAGGGAAAAGACAAGGATGTCCACTTTCACCACTTCTGTTCAGCATTATCCCAGGGTCATCCGGGGCAATCAGATAAGAAAGTGAACTAGCAGGTATCCTGACGAGAACAGAAGTAGACCTACCTCTTTTCACAAAAGACACATCTTATCAAGAGAAAACACTAAAGAATACACACACACACACACACACACACACACACACACACACACAACTACGAAGAGAGCCCATGAATGAGTTCAGCAAGGCTGTAGGCTAGTAGAGCAATACACAAACATCGACTGCATTTGTATTCGCTAGCAATGTACAGTCCAAAAATGAAATTAAGAAAGCAATTCCAGTTACAACTGCATGGAAAAGAATGAAATACCTAGCATGGTTAGGAAGCAATCCCTCCTCTTCTTCTTTTAGAAGAGTTTGAGAAGGGGTGGTGGTAAATCTTTAAAAGTTTGGTGGAATTCACAAGTGAAACCATCTGGTCCAGACTTTTCTATGTTGGGAGGTTATAGTTTTTTATGTCATTTTTCTGTTGATGAGCTGTTCGGTTGTGGCTCGCATACAAATATAAAAACAGACAGATGTGAAGGATTTTATTTCACCTCATTAGTGAGAAAACTCAGGTGACATTAGACCCGGATCAAAGGGAATGCCAAAGAACAGCCAAATAGGAAGCTTATCGGATTACCCTCTATTCTTTCTCACCCATTTTAAAGGCTTGCATGTCTTTTTTCTGTCAGTGTAATTTAAAAAGTAATTTGATGGGCAGTGTCTGCTTCCATCTGGCATCAAGGTATTGGTCTCTTGATTTAAACAGACTAAAACCAAGAAAAAAAATAGAAACAGAGTCCTCCCAGAGACAGACGCCAGCCCTGCTTCCACCCCCTTCCCCAGACCCCCTTTGCTCCTCCTGCCCCAGGACCTTGGCTCGGCTTGTTGCTCTGACAACTCACTCCCTCCACATCCCTGTGGCCTGCTCACCCTCACCAGTCAGGGCTGCGAACACCTGCAGCTGTTCCTCCACCACCACCCTCCACACTGTGCTGGGACCCCCTTTATTTATCATCCTGTTCTACAAAGGCTGTGCTGTACCCCAGCTTCTAGGTCAGGGCCCGGCCTAGAGCACAGGGCAGTCAGTAGACATCTGTGTCTTAGTTTAAGTTCTCCTTGAAGCCTATACCCGGAGAGGAGATTCGAGTGAAAGTCCTTCATCTAGCAAGTACAGGAAAGACCCATAGGGGAGAAGTCAGGAAGGGTCCAGGAGGGAGGGCTTGAGGGGGGACCTCAGGCAAAGGCTCTGAACCTTGGAGCAGGAAATGGGCAGGGCCTCCTCCTGAGTCAGGTATTTTCCACTCCGTTCTTTTCTCCAACTGAGCTCTGACCCTGGGATCTTTACAGTGATTGTACTTTAAGTGGGACCCAGTTACGGGAGCCCAGCATGGCGAGACCCACACCTGACATTGTTTTGCATTGAGATATAATTTATATAGAGAGAAGTGGTGGCCAGTCTTTTTGACTTTGACAAGGGCTAGTGCCCTTGAGCCCCCCCGTCCCCGCCACCAACTGTCAAGCTATAGCACACCCTGTCTGCCCAGAAAGTTCTTTCCTGTACTCTTGTTCAGCCTCTCTCCCCTCTAGTGACCTCAGTTCTGATTGGCTTTGTCTGTCTAGAACTTGATAAAATGAAATTCAATGGGGAATAAACTTACGTTTGGTTTCTTTCACTCTGCTGAATAATTTTGAGATTATTCCATGTCATTTCCTGATCAGTAGATCATTCATTTTTACAGCTGAGCATGGCATGGGACTCCTGCAGCCTATCCATTTTCCTGCTGATGGAAATAGGGTGGCGTCCAGTTTTGCCTATCATGAGCAATACTGCTGTGACCGTTCATGTGCAAAATCCTCTGTGGACATGGCTTTCATTTCCCTTGGATAAATTTCCAGGAGCGGAATTGTCAGGTTATAGGGTTTGTCATGATTAGGTTCATGTGTCAACTTGGCCAAGTGGTGATACCTGTTTGTCTGGTTGGACAGGTGCTGGCCTGTCTGTTGTAATGAGGGCATTTCAAAGAATTCACTCATGATCAGGTCAGCTGCATCCACAGCTGATTCCATTTGTAATCAGCCAAAGGGCATGTCATCTTTAATGAGTGATGCATAATCGAATCACCGGAAGCCTTTTAAGGAGAATTCGGAAGAGACAGGCTGTCTTCCTGCTTTGTCCGTCGAACCCCTCCTGAGGAGTTCTTCTAGACACTCCGTCAGAGTTCTCGGCTTCACAACCTGCCCTGTGGATTTTGGACTTTACGTTCCCACAGCTACATGAGACACTTTTATAAACTTTATACTTACAGAGGCCAGTGTGGTAAGGCAGATGGGCCACCTTCAGCCGAGAATTCCTAGGAGCCCAAGGGGATTGGCAAAGCTGAGGCCTCACTGTCTCCATGGCCATTCTGAAAGGTCAGCCAGTGCTCAGTATCCCATGTCCGAGGTCAGACCAATCGCTGTGTGGCAGTGCTCTGGGAGGACAGGAACTTATGTCCCTGCTGCTGAACTTGTCCTTGTCTTCTGTCTTGCTGGAATTGAAAACAGCTTCCTCGCTGGTTCACGTTCATCTCAAATCCCTTGCTGCGAGCATGGGGCCTGACAGATTATCAGGTGCTTATTAATTAATTACAAAATGAATGACTGCATGAAAGTTGGCAGAAAACTGTTTTCTAGAATTGATAATGATGATGTGATTAGTAGCTTGCCTGCTTGAGGGTCGGATGGCTGGGTTGTAGCAGGACACAACCTGCTGAAGGCTGAAGACAGAAGCACGGCAGTCCTGGCTGGCCTTGGGCACCGTCAGAGCTCTTGATGTTTCTCTCAGGGTAACACGTTGTGTGCTCCTGTGTGTCCATGGGTCATGCCCCATCATTGTGTGCAGACCGTTGTATGTGATGTGGGGAGTGGGTTAGTGAGGGGCTGGTGGCTGAGAGGGGGACACCCTTGGGTGTGGAGAGAAATGGGAGAGGTCAGGTGTGCTTGGTCATGGTTTTATTCAGTCCTCTCATCGTTGTTGACAAGTGCGTGTAAGGTCCACTATTCTGATTAATCTTAAATCCCCTTTCACTGAAAGCGGATATAGTCAGCCCAAAGTGTGGGTAAGTAATTTCCTAGATATTAATCTTAGGGTGCTCTCCTGTGGTTGTGTTTTATCTTCTATGAAAGTGTGTGATCCTCATTTGTGTGAGGACACTTCAGTTCTTTTTTAACAGACCCTTCCTGCCTTTCTGGGGAAGGGTAGCCTAGCAAGGAGCCAGGACTCAACCCCGGCCTCACACCTTCGTCTGTGTGACTCTGGGTTGGTTGCTTAATGTCTCTGTTTTTTGCATACTGATGCGAAGGTGTCTTTGCCAGACGGTTATTATAAGGCACAACTGTGCTGTTCATTTTATTTTATTTTTTAATCTAACTTAATTTTATTTTATTATTTATGTATTTATTAATTAAAAAATTTAACAACAAACGAACAAAAAACATTCTTAACATATGATCATTCCGTTCTACATATATAATCAGTAATTCACAATATCATCACATAGTTGCATGTTCATCAACAACTGGGCTTTTGGAAATAAACTGCTTACAACCCTGCCTGGCACACGGTGCCGTGTAATCTGGAATGTTAGCTGCCCACTGGAGCAGTCCCTGCCCTGCAGCCCCTACCCACCACCTGTGTGCTGGTGCTTAGGGGGACAGAAAGCAGGAGCCACAGCTGGTGCTTTCCTTTCTGGGCAGAAAGGCTTTTCTAAGCTTCAAGTAGTTGATGGGATCATAAAGAAAAAGACTGATTTGATGAAATAAAACTGGCATGGTTTTTAAAGATTTTTAACATTTGAATGTTGTTATAAGTAATAAACTGGGAATACATAAAGCAGATGACAACAGGATTGTTTAGAAGAATTTTTAAAGAGTCCTTACTAGTAGAGACTGTATACAAACTCCAGTAGGTCTGCCTTCTTTGGAAGCAGGGCAGAGGAAGAGGGGTGGTAAAGGGTGGCTGTGGGAGGGGTCTGGGCCCCTATCCTCAGTAAAGCAGGGCATGGCCTCTGCTGTTGGAAAGAGGACTGGGCCAACTTGAGCTCTTAAGACAGCAGGAGAACACTTAGGTCAGCCCAGGAGAGAAGCAGCACATGCCAATCCAGGCAGGGTCTCGGGGTCTTAAAGCTGGGGTTTGCATGGTTCTCAGCAGCGCCTTGATAACTCTCTAGGTAACTTTTAGGAGACAGGCCGGAAAAAAGTGTTTGGTGGAGCCTGGTGTGGTTCAGGTGGACAGGGACTCTGGAGGATGTTAATTGGGGTTCAGGGTGGGCCCTTTGGAATGGAGGGGAGCCCGAACATTTGGGGGTAGTGGAAGCTGCCATGACGGGGAACCCTCATGAAGGTGGGGGTCTTGTGGGATACTGGGGAGCGGTGGTGCAGAGTGCCGGGTGGGCCCCTTAAGCTGAGACCCCCCTTGAGGTGGGGTGGTACTGCCCTGCCAGTGATGTCAGGGCTGCAACCTTGTGGCTGCCATGGGTGTGGTGCTGCCCTAGACGGTGCATGGTGCTGGCTGTCGATGCTCATTGTATCTTGTGACCTTGTCCTTCGGGGGCAGAGTTTACCTCAGAGTAAAATCTACTAACTCAAATAGGACTGGGATATTCCAGAGCAAAAACATGGTGTTAATTTGCAGTCAAGCCCACACCTCTCGGTCTTGCCCTTGTCTTTCTGTGTGTCTGTGCGCAGTGTGGCAGGGTCACATTTCGTTCTTTCTCCATGTGAGTGTCCCCTTACTGCAGCACTGTGTGTTGATTTTGTTTGTTTGTTTGTTTTGTTTTGTTTGGGAAGCACCTCGGTTGGGAATTGAACCCGGGTGTCTCACACTGCAGGTGAGAATTCTACCACTGAACTATCCTTGCAGCCCCACCCTTGGCTTTTTAAAAGAAGTAAATTTTAGTCTAGCTCTTGGTGTTTGTTTTGACATAGTGGCTAACCTTGTGTAGGTGGAAAAATTTCCATTTTTTGTGTCAAGACAACTGTGGTTCATGGGTATCACAGAGCCAGCCATGTCTCCAGAATTGCAGACCATGATTTGGTGGGTGCTGCTGGGGCCTGCTCCCTGTGACAGGATAGCTATGGGGCAGCTACTGGCAGGGAAGGAAAGGCCACTGACTTACAGAGGATGGCCGCACTGCCAGCAAGCTCCTGGAATTAGAGTGGGCTGCGAAGACCATGCTGACACCCACACTGATGTCCAGTTCTGCAGCTCAGCTCCGCCACGGGGCATCTCCAACACTTCTCTACCATCAGACATCTCCAACCTTCCTCTACCATGGGGACACCTCTAGCCCAGCTCCACCAACGGGCATCTCCCACCCGGCTCACCACGGGGCATCTTCAGACTGGCTCTTCCACGGGGATCCCTCCATCATGTTGTGGGATTGGGGCATATGTGCCAGCCTGGGGTGGTGAGGGGGCAAAAATGGGGCCATCCTGCTGCCTGAGAGCTGTTGGGGTCCACTCCCTGCCCCCAGTGCCAGGGTGGACGGAGGCCGATGCCCAGCTGCCCCAGCCATACCCCCTTCTGCCTGGTTTGGTGGCAGCGACAGAGGCACTCGAATGACTTTGCAGCTCAGCATAACTTGCTGTGAAATTTTATATGCTGTTAGTCAAAAGTTTCCCATGGCGGGTCACTATAAATGATCATCTTCTAATGAGCCATTCTGAATTCCTCTTCTGCAATGGTGAAGCCTCTTTGACATGAAATCTCTAATCCATGTGTGATCGTCTGCCTTTGAGTAACATGCAGACAGCAGATATGGCTCAGCTTGCCCCATTAGCCCCCGTCTGGTTGCCCTGAGCTGGGCCCCAAAGTGGACAGTCATGGGAAACAGCCGCTTCTCTTTCCCCTTGCCTTGCTGTGATGACACAGGGAAGGTTGCAGACCACGTGTGTTCTCCCAGCGCTCAGCTGGCGGCCTGGCCCATTGCTCGCCTGGTGGGCTGGACCAGTATTCTCCCATCAGGTTCAACATGGGAGTCTGCAGCAAATGTTTTCTTGTGGTGTGTTTCAGATATACACATGACGGTAGAGAGGACGGTGCAGGAGTCCCCAGGGCTGTCCCGTCCACCTGTTCCCACCTCCCGTTGGCTCTCTCTGCCTCTTCCTCCCCCACCCTTGTCATTGTGAAGCAGAAATGGGTAGTGTTGCATTTTTGTGCCTATTCTGCTTGCTCTGGAAGATTAAATGCACTTTCACGGTGGCACAGGCATGCCCCAGAACACCAAAAGCAGGTCCTTGGTGCAGCTCACAGCCTCACGCTTTGTCCTTGTAGTCTCTGTACTGGAATGGATTGGGCTTCTGGTAGAAATTAAATTTCTGATAATATTGTTGAGGTGTGATGATGTTCAGGAAATGTCCCCTATTGCAGCTGCCCTGGCTGCCGCCCATCTCCCTGTGCTCAGACACTGTGTGGAGGCCATTTGGGTACTTCCAGGTGCTGTGTGCATGGCACTGTCCTTCCCTGGCTTCCTTCGTGCTGCATGGCGGGTGGCTCCCCATGGGCAGAGAACAGCAGCATGTGGTTTTGATCCATGGTTCAAAGTGTGGTCCACCCTGTGCATGAGGAAAGAGCCTCCGCAGCCGGGACCCTGTTACCCAGCCAGTGGGCCCAGGTGCTGGTGGAGTGGGCTTGTGTCCCGGCTCAGCTGGTTTTGGTCATATCTGTCGGTTGTTAAGAGGGGGCCATGACACTGCCTGTTCCTCTCGTTCCATCGGTTTTGCCTCATGCGTTTTGAGGTTCAGCCAGTCACGCACACGTGTCTCTGTGAGCCGTGTCTCCATCTCTGGGCCTGCCTCTCCCATGGCTCCATCCCATGAGCCGTGTCTCCATCAGTGCTCCCTCCTCTCGCATGGCTCCATCCCCATGAGCCATGTCTCCATTGCTGCTCCCTCTGCTCCTGTGACTCCATCCCGTGAGCTGTGTCTCCATCACTGCACTCTCCTCTCCCATGGCTCCATCCCCATGAGCCGTATTTCCATTGCTGTGTTCTCCTTTCTTGTGGCTCCACTGCTTCCGCCTGCGCAGGTTGTGGGTTGCACAGCATAGTGGTCTCTTCATTTGCTTCCACGTGGAGTCTTTATTTGGAAGTGTGACTCTTGTAGGAGGCATGCACTTTTGTCTTGGTATTTTACCTCTCCCATCACTTTCTGCCTTTTAATTGGCAGCTGTCGCCCCACACTAGCTAGCAGGACTTTCTGTGCTGGTAGAAGTTTTCTGTTTCTGGCCTGTCCATCTTTGTGGCTTAATATCCCTTGAAATGTGACTAGTGTGACAAAGGAACTGAACTTCTTAATTTTTTTTTTTAACTTTAATGACCTTAAATGGAAATGGCCACATATATTCCTCAGGGGTGCCACTGTGGACAGCAGTGGACTAACCTGTTTGCATTTAGTGTAACTGTGGGTGTTCCTGAGGTTGGGCTGTTGTTTTAGTGTTTGTTTTGTGTATGTGCCTTTACTAGTTTTGTCCCCTTGTTCCTTCATTCCCACTTTCCTTTGGATTTTTTTGAGGGTTTTTTTTTTTTCCCATTCCATTTTACTTTATGTGCTGACTTTTCCCAGTGGTGACTCTAGGTTTATGATCTGTAGGCCGACCTGTTTTTTTCCCCACGTAAGTTAATGTTTCCTCCTCTTGTATAAAATGTAGAAATCTTAGAATCCCCTGCAGGCCGCTGTCCGTGGAAAGGCCAGCAGGTGGCGGTGGCCCTGCTCACTGACCCCCCCCCCCCCACGCCCCAGGTCTCTGCGCCTTGTGTGCTCCCAGCTCTGTCACCACAGCCTGTGCCCACGCGCAGAGCCTGAGCCGCTTATTACTGTCTGGCTCTTTCCAGAAAAGTTTGCCCAGCCCTGTCTGGTAGATCCCTCAAAAAGGGCTGCTGCACGCAGGATTTCCAAAATGTTTGACTGTTGAACTGTTTTTCCATACCCTTGCTGCTCTCTGAATGGGTCATCCTTGGTTTATACTTTATTTCGTTAAATATTTAGAAAAGCCTGCTTTAAATCGTTGTCTTGCTTTGCATGCAGGGTTTGAAAAGTCCAATACCAATGTAATTGTTTCAATTTTATTTTTTTATATTTTTATTTGGTGACCTTGGGGATTTTACCTTTTTCTTTATAATCTTAATAGTTTTATTAGGTTATATTTCAGAGTTGATTGATTTCAGTTAATTTCCTCAGACACTCAGTAGGTTCTCCCAATATGTAAGTTCTGTTCTTATTTTGGAAGATTTTTTTGGATTATAAATTTTCAATATTAGTCCTGTTCCCTTGTTTTACTTTTCTTCTTCAGGGATTCTGGTAGTATGAATGCACCTCCTTATTTGCTGGCTTCCATTTTCATGTTTCCTCCCTTACTCTTCTTTAGTCATTTCATTTTCACTGTCATGGTAGCTTTACTGCCTTCAGTGTTCCTTATTGGGAATCATTTGAATCTGTTCTCCCTTGGGCACTTTGTAATTCATTTTTCGTTTCTGTAATGATTTTGCCTTTTTCTTCCATTCCTTTCATGAAGTCACTCAGCACTATTTGCATTTCACTCTCTTTTGGTTCATTTCCACTCGGTTTTGCATTCTTGGTTCAGAGTGTTTTGTTGTTATTGTTGTTGTTTTTCTTAAATGCTTATTTGCTATGTGGACTGATAGTTTAATTCTGCCTCCTGGTTGTTTTCCCGGGGTGGGGCATTTTTCTGTTCCTGGTATGAGAGCTTGCCTCCTTTACACTTTGGCAGTTGCATTGTGAGGTGCTTCCTTTAGGGGAGGGGTAGTGATCGTGGGCTCTCCGGCTCCCTGCCACCCCCTCCTGGCAACCTTGCAAAGTCCAGCTGCTGCTAGGGTGGTGGAGACCCGAATTTTTGTGTGTTCTCTGGTTTCAGAGTAGTCTTGTTTTGCAAGTCCCTTCCCATCGTTCTCTTGTTTTCCATTTAATACGCCCTTGCCCCATTTCTTTTATCCTGCCATTTTCTTCTCCAGAAGCCATGACTTTTGCATGGTGCCATCTTTTTTTTTTTTTATTAATTAACGGAAAAAAAGAAATTAACCCAACATTTAGAAATCATACCATTCTACATATGCAATCAGTAATTCTTAACATCATCACATAGATACATGATCATCGTTTCTTAGTACATTTGCATCAGTTTAGAAGAACTAGCAACAAACAGAAAAAGATATAGAATGTTAATATAGAGAAAAAAAATAAAAGTAATAATAGTAAAAAAAAAAAGACAAACAAACAACCAGACAAAAACAAAAAAAACAAAGAAAAACAAACAAACAAACAAACAAAAAACCGATAGCTCAGATGCAGCTTCATTCAGTGTTTTAACATGATTACTTTACAATTAGGTATTATTGTGCTGTCCATTTTTCAGTTTTTGTATCTAGTCCTGTTGGACAGTCTGTATCCCTTCAGCTCCAATTACCCATTATCTTACCCTGTTTCTAACTCCTGCTGGACTCTGTTACCAATGACATATTCCAAGTTTATTCTTGAATGTCGGTTCACATCAGTGGGACCATACAGTATTTGTCCTTTAATTTTTGGCTAGACTCACTCAGCATAATATTCTCTAGGTCCATCCATATTATTACATGCTTCATAAGTTTATCCTGTCTTAAAGCTGCGTAATATTCCATCGTATGTATATACCACAGTTTGTTTAGCTACGCTTCTGTTGATGGACATTTTGACTGGTTCCATCTCTTTGCAATTGTAAATAACGCTGCTATAAACATTGGTGTGCAAATGTCCGTTTGTGTCTTTGCCCTTAAGTCCTTTGAGTAGATACCCAGCAATGGTATTGCTGGGTCGTATGGCAATTCTATATTCAGCTTTTTGAGGAACCGCCAAACTGCCTTCCACAGTGGTTGCACCGTTTGACATTCCCACCAACAGTGGCTAAGTGTGCCTCTTTCTCCGCATCCTCTCCAGCACTTGTCATTTTCTGTTTTGTTGATAATGGCCATTCTGGTGGGTGTGAAATGATATCTCATTGTGGTTTTGATTTGCATTTCTCTAATGGCCAGGGACATTCAGCATCTCTTCATGTGCCTTTTGGCCATCCGCATTTCCTCTTCTGATAGGAGTCTGTTCAAGTCTTTTTCCCATTTTGTAATTGGGTTGGCTGTCTTTTTATTGTTGAGTTGAACAATCTCTTTATAAATTCTGGATACTAGACCTTTATCTGATATGTCATTTCCAAATATTGTCTCCCATTGCGTAGGCTGTCTTTCTACTTTCTTGATGAAGTTCTTTGATGCACAAAAGTGTTTAATTTTGAGGAGCTCCCATTTATTTATTTCTTTCTTCAGTGCTCTTGCTTTAGGTTTAAGATCCATAAAACCGCATCCAGTTGTAAGATTCATAAGATATCTCCCTACATTTTGCTCTAACTGTTTTATGGTCTTAGACCTAATGTTTAGATCTTTGCTCCATTTTGAGTTAACTTTTGTATAAGGTGTGAGATACGGGTCTTCTTTCATTCTTTTACATATGGATATCCAGTTCTCTAGGCACCATTTATTGAAGAGACTGTTCTGTCCCAGGTGAGTTGGCTTGACTGCCTTATCAAAGATCAAATGTCCGTAGATCAGAGGGTCTATATCTGAGCACTCTATTCGATTCCATTGGTCGATATATCTATCTTTATGCCAATACCATGCTGTTTTGACCACTGTGGCTTCATAATATGCCTTAAAGTCCGGCATCGCGAGACCTCCAGCTTCGTTTTTTTTCCTGAAGATGTTTTTACCAATTCGGGGCAACCTGCCCTTCCAGATAAATTTCCTTATTGGTTTTTCTAATTCTGAAAAATAAGTTGTTGGGATTTTGATTAATATTGCATTGAATCTGTCAATAAATTTAGGTAGGATTGACATCTTAACTATATTTAGTCTTCCAATCCGTGAACACGGTATGCCCTTCCATCTATTTAGGTCTTCTGTGATTTCTTTTAGCAGTTTTTTGTAGTTTTCTTTATATAGGTTTTTTGTCTCTTTAGTTAAATTTATTCCTAGGTATTTTATTCTTTTAGTTGCGATTGTAAATGGGATTCGTTTCTTGATTTCCCCCTCAGCTTGTTCATTGCTAGTGTATAGAAAAGCTACAGATTTTTGAATGTTGATCTTGTAGCCTGCTACTTCGCTGTACTCATTTATTAGCTCTAGTAATTTTGTTGTGGATTTTTCTGGGTTTACGACGTATAGTATCATATCGTCTGCAAACAATGATAGTTTTACTTCTTCCTTTCCAATTTTAATGCCTTGTATTTCTTTTTCTTGTCTAATTGCTCTGGCTAGAACCTCCAACACAATGTTGAATAATAGTGGTGATAGTGGACATCCTTGTCTTGTTCCTGATGTTAGTGGGAAAGTTTTCAATTTTTCCCCATTGAGGATGATATTAGCTGTGGGTTTTTCATATATTCCCTCTATCATTTTAAGGAAGTTCCCTTGTATTCCTATCTTTTGAAGTGTTTTCAACAGGAATGGATGTTGAATCTTGTCAAATGCCTTCTCTGCATCAATTGAGATGATCATGTGATTTTCTGCTTTGATTTGTTGATATGGTGTATTACATTAATTGATTTTCTTATGTTGAACCATCCTTGCATACCTGGGATGAATCCTACATGTTCATGATGTACAATTCTTTTAATGTGTTGTTGAATACGATTTGCTAGAATTTTATTGAGGATTTTTGCATCTATGTTCATTAGAGAGATTGGTCTGTAGTTTTCTTTTTTTGTCATATCTTTGCCTGGTTTTGGTATGAGGGTGAGGTTGGCTTCATAGAATGAATTAGGTAGTTCTCCCTCCACTTCGATTTTTTTGAAGAGTTTGGGGAGAGTTGGTACTAATTCTTTCTCGAATGTTTGATAGAATTCACATGTGAAGCCGTCTGGTCCTGGATTTTTCTTTTTAGGAAGCTTTTAAATGACTAATTCAATTTCTTTACTTGTGATTGATTTGTTGAGGTCATCTATTTCTTCTTGAGTCAAAGCTGGTTGTTCCTGTCTTTCCAGGAACCCGTCCATTTCTTCTAAATTGTTGTATTTATTAGCGTAAAGTTGTTCATAGTATCCTGTTATTACCTCCTTTATTTCTGTGAGGTTAGTAGTTATGTCTCCGCTTCCATTTCTGATATTATTTATTTGCATCCTCTCCCTCCTTCTTTTTGTCGATCTTGCTAAGGGCCCATCAGTCTTATTGATTTTCTCATAGAACCAACTTCTGGTCTTATTGATTTTCTCTATTGTTTTCATGTTTTCAATTTCATTTATTTCTGCTCTAATCTTTGTTATTTCTTTCCTTTTGCTTGCTTTGGGATTCATTTGCTGTTCTTTCTCCAGTTCTTCCAAGTGGACAGTTAATTCCTGAATTTTTGCCTTTTCTTCTTTTCTGATATAGGCATTTAGGGCAATAAATTTACCTCTTAGCACTGCCTGTACTGCGTCCCATAAGTTTTGATATGTTGTGTTTTTATTTTCATTCGCCTCTAGGTGTTTACTAATTTCTCTTGCAATTTCTTCTTTGACCCACTTGTTGTTTAAGAGTGTGTTCTTGAGCCTCCACGTATTTGTGAATTTTCAGGCACTCTGCCTATTATTGATTTCTAACTTCATTCCTTTATGATCCGAGAAAGTGTTGTGTATGATTTCAATCATTTTAAATTAGTTAAAACTTGCTTTGTGACCCAGCATATGGTCTATCTTTGAGAATGATCCATGAGCACTTGAGAAAAAGGTGTATCCTGCTGTTGTGGGATGTAACGTCCTATAAATGTCTGTGAAGTCATTTATAGTAATATTCAGATTCTCTATTTCTTTATTGATCCTCTGTCTAGATGTTCTGTCCATTGATGAGAGTGGTGAATTGAAGTCTCCAACTATTATGGTATATGTGTCTATTTCCCTTTTCAGTGTTTGCAGTGTATTCCTCACGTATTTTGGGGCATTCTGGTTCAGTGCGTAAATATTTATGATTTTTATGTCTTCTCGTTTAATTGTTCCTTTTATTAGTATATAGTGTCCTTCTTTGTCTCTTTTAACTGTTTTACTTTTGAAGTGTAATTTATTGGATATTAGTATAGCCACTCCTGCTCTTTTCTGGTTGTTATTTGCATGAAATATCTTTTCCCAACCTTTCACTTTCAACCTATGTTTATCTTTGGGTCTAAGATGTGTTTCCTGTAGACAACATATAGAAGGATCCTGTTTTTTAATCCATTCTGCCAGTCTATGTCTTTTGATTGGGGAATTCAGTCCATTAACATTTAGTGTTATTACTGTTTGGATAATGTTTTCCTCTACCATTTTGCCTTTTGTATTATATATATATCATATCTGACTTTCCTTCTTTCTTCACTCTTCTCCATACCTCTCTCTTCTGTCTTTTTGTATCTGACTCTAGTGCTTCCTTTGGTATTTCTTGCAGAGCTGGTCTCTTGGTCACAAATTCTCTCACTGGCTTTTTGTCTGAGAATGTTTTAATTTCTCCCTCATTTTTGGAGGACAATTTTGCTGGATATAGGAGTCTTTGTTGGCAGTTTTTCACTTTTCGTAATTTAAATATATCATCCCACTGTCTTCTAGCTTCCATGGTTTCTGCTGAGAAATCTACACATAATCTTATTGGGTTTCCCTTGTATGTGATGGATTGCTTTTCTCTTGCTGCTGTCAAGATCCTCTCTTTCTCTTTGACCTCTGACATTCTAACTAGTAAGTGTCTTGGAGAACGCCTATTTGGGTCTAATCTCTTTGGGATGCGCTGCACTTCTTGGATCTGTAATTTTAGGTCTTTCATAAGATTTGGGAAATTTTCAGTGATAATTTCTTCCATTAGTTTTCCTCCTCCTTTTCCCTTGTCTTCTCCTTCTGGAACACCCACAACGGTATATTTGTGCGGTTCATATTGTTCTTGAGTTCCCTGATACCCTGTTCAAATTTTTCCATTCTTTTCCCGATAGTTTCTGTTTCTTTTTGGAATTCAGATGTTCCATCCTCCAAATCACTAATTCTATCTTCTGTCTCTTTAAATCTATCATTGTAGGTATCCATTGTTTTTTCCATCTTTTCTACTTTATCCTTCACTTCCATAAGCTCTGTGATTTGTATTTTCAGTTTTTCTATTTCTTGTTTTTGTTCAGCCCATGTCTTCTTCATGTCCTCCCTCAATTTATCGATTTCATTTTTGAAGAGGTTTCCCATTTCTGTTCATATATTCATCATTAGTTGTCTCAACTCCTGTATCTCATTTGAACTATTGGTTTGTTCCTTTGACTGGGCCATATTTTCAGTTTTCTGAGCGTGATCCATTATCTTCTGCTGGCCTCTGGGCAATTAGTCAGATTTCCCTGGGTGTTGGACCCAGCAGGTTGAAAGATTTTTCTGTGAAATCTCTGGGTTCTGTTTTTCTTATCCTGTCCTGTAGGTGGCGCTCGTGGCACACGTTTGCGCATCCCACCAGTAAAAGGTGCTGTGGGTCCTTTAACTTTGGAAAACTCTTGCCGTGTGGGAAGTTTGCCTGCCTAAGCGTCTTGGAAGAGTGCCAGCCGGCCTGGGGGTCCGAACGCGGGGAGGGTCGCCGGCCGCCGCAGCCCGGAAGAGCGCCCGTCCGAATTTCCTAGTCGGCCCGGGGCACCAAGTTTGGCGGGAGGGTGTCAGCCGCCGCGGCCCGGAAGAGTGCATCGTTTCCAGCTGGACCAGGGAGTCACGTGTTTGGAAGGGCCCCCCCGGTCAGCGTTCTCCGCGGCCTGGGTATTTCCGATCCAATTCTCTCAGTTGGTCCGGGGGGCCGCGTGTGGTGGAGGTGCCAGCCGCCGTGGCTTGAGGGGCCCGCTTGCCCAATTCTGCCAGCTGGCCCGCGAAGGAGGAGGGGAGGGACTCCGGCCGCTTGCCGCCCGCCCGGTTAAGCCCACGCCCCTCGGCGATCTCACCGGAGCGGGTTCTCCCTGCCAGTCATCCGTTCCCGGATGGGGTACGCTGCCTTTTTGATATCTGTCGTGGCTCCGGGAGCTGTTCTGTATCGTTTCTACTCCCCTAGTAGCTGTTCTGGAGGAGGAAATGTGAGGATGGCAAGGCTGTCGAGGACAGTGGCGATGGAGCCAGTGAAGGCGGAAGAGGGCACGGTGGTGGTTGGAGAGCTGCTGGAGTAGGAGGAGAAAGGGAAGGATAAGATGGCGGATGGAGAGACGCTGGAGCAGAAGGAAAAAGGGAAGAGCAAGATGGCGGTGGGAGCGCCGGCAGAGAAGGTGGAAGAGGAGGGCTAGATGGCAGCGGGAGCGCTGGTGGAGATGGGGGAAGAGAAGGGCTAGATGGCGGCCGGAGCACCGACAGAGAAGGGGGAAGAGGAGGGCTAGATGGGGACGGGAGTGCCGGCGGATAAAGAGAAAGAGGAGGGCTAGATCGCGGTGGGAGTGCCGCCGGTGGAGAAGGGGGAAGAGGAGGGCTAAATGGCATGGGAGCGCCGGTGGAGAAAACTGGTGCATCTTTTTAAGCTCTGCTCCATCAATTCAGTTGTGCCCCCCACCTCGTTGGACTCTGAAGTTCCTATATCCCCCAGATTGTTCAGGTTTGCAGGTTTTTGGCTGCAGCTTTGGCAGCTTCAGGTCCTTCTCTGGGTTTTCCTGGCCCACTTTGACTCACCCTGTGGGTATGTGAGAGAATGTGAGAAGCCACGCTTCAAGCTTTCGTGTGCTTTCCGCTCTTTGATCACAGTTGTCTTGTTGTTCTCACACCGTCTTCAGGTTGTGCTGTGGGTTGTGGTATATGTCGAATGTACTTTTCTTTTTTTTGTTTGTGTGTTTCATATCATTTGGGGTGGACGGAAGGCCAATACACAGCTGCCTATGTCTTTGTGGTCCTTGTATTTCCTGCTGCTCCTTCTGCCAGGGCATGCATTTTGCAATGGTACCTCCTTCTGCTTTCAGATTGCACAGAACTGTTAGTGGTACTGGGTGGAGAGTGGAACTGTGTGGAGAGTGGGGCTGGGTGGAGAGCCGAGCCCTGGGTAGAGAGCGGGGCCCTGGGTGGAGAGCGTTTGTGCTGCTCAGAGGTGCTCTTCCTCTCATTTTCTGTGAGTGCTATGCTTCTGCCTTCCTTCCTGAAGGATGGCTTCACTGGATGTTGAATTCAGGGCTGGCCCTTTCTTTCATCTGCAGTTTAATATGTTGTCCTGCTGTCTTCTGGCCTCTGTTTTCTTGCAGCAGGTCCTGGTCATTTGAATTGTGCTCCTGTGTGTATTGTGGTTATTCCTCTCTTGCTGCTTCAAGATTTTTCTGATTGATGTTTAATGTTTTTTCATTTGATTTTGATGTCCATGGGTATGGTTTTCTTTGAATTTATCTTGTTTAGTATTCTCTGAGGTTCTGAAATGTGTTAATTTATGTGTTTCACCGAAAATGGAACTTTTTTTTAGTTTGGAACATTTTTTATCACCGTTTTTTCACAACCTTTTCCTTGTCTACTCTGGTTCTCTAATTTTGCCTGTGTTGGACCTTCCAATGTTGCCCCAAGTGTCCTGTAGCTCTGTTCACATATTCTAGACATTTTTCTTTCTTTCATGGCGTCAGTGATTTCTCTTGATCCAGCCTCAATTTAGCACCTCTTTTCTCTGTCATCTCTGTTCTGTTGATGAGCCTTTGTGATAATTTGTTTTCAGGTATTTTATCTTTGTAATTTTAAAATTTCCTTTTCTTTTCTGTTTTATAGTGCCAGTTTCTCTGTTGAGATTTCCCCTTTCATCCACGTGGGTTATTGCACTTTCCCTGACATGGCACAGCCCCGGCAGGTCTTCACATTCGCTGACACTTCGGGGTTCGTCAGCATTGGGGTGGGCCACCGTTCTGCAGGTGCTCCGTGTTCCCTGCTTTTTGAAAGGAAGTGGCCCTTCAGTGGTCTGGACTGCATGCTTGGTCCTGCCTTCTGCGGGTCCCCTTCTTCACGGTAAGCCCCGAGTGGACTGTGAATTCAGGCTCCCTTTTCCAGCTCTCCTTTCCTGCTTTGTGTCTTTGTGGCCAGAGGAGATGGTGGCGTTTTTCCTGTAGTTTCTGCACCGGCAGCCATGGCCCCCCTGGGCGAAGCATTAGAGGAGGAAAGAGCACCCCTCCATCCACTCCAGAGCCTGTGGGCTACTTTTTCCTCTCATTTCTGCTTCCAGGGCCATGCTTGCCATTGCAGAGCCAGCCCTTGTTCAGTGTCTTCCAGTTCTCTTTATGACGGCGCTGTCCCTTCACGTGTTCCTCTCTCCCAGCCTCTTTCAGCTTGTTGACTCTTTTCTTGCTTCATGTTTGCTAAAGAATTCCAGGCCTCTTTCTGGAGCCTTTCTACTGGTCACATTCCTGTGTTGGTGTGTAAATTGGTGTTAGATCTCGATGGTGCACAGGTTCAGATTTTCCCTAAGAACCTGTTACTGCTGGTACCTCATCAGTTTGGTTCCGGCTGCCCTACGGGCAGTGGTGGTCCGTGGTGGTGAGCGCATTTTGCCAGGACCCTGGCAGGGCCTGGCCTCACTTTACCCTTCCTGCTTTGGGCATTAGCTGCTGTGTCTCCATGAGGACAGCTCGCCCTCCTGCTTGCTTTTCTAGGGACACAGTTTGTAGAAGAAAGGCCAGATAAAGGAGCTTCTCGCTCTTTTTGCCTCCCAATCAGCTTTCTAAACAGTATCCTGATTCAGGGATGATGCTGTAGCATCATTGTGAAGTCATGCATGTAAACTATAAATATATATTAGGTTCAGCCCACTTAGACCCTCATAGCTTTTGCTGGATGGTATGTGTGGCTGCAAGTAAAACTGCAATCGAGGTAGCAGGCCTGGGTGGAGAGTGAGTGGTCCTGTTTGATAGAGTCAGGGCTTCTGTTTTGCCTCCTTGCATCCTTAGGAGACCATTCTTTCATGATTTGGCTGTGTGCCTGCCCGGCAGTGAGGACAGAGAAGAGTCCCTGAAGCTCTGCTGGCCAGCTACGGCTCCCTGCACTTGCCATGCGGCCACCTCTGCTCCACTTAAGGATGGCAGGAGAGCCTCCCAAAGCCACGGGAAGTGTTTGCCCGGAAAGTGCTTGATTTGTGGGCTTACAGAAATGGAGCATTCATTTCCATCGTTCGTACTGTGCTAATTTCCATAATAACTTATTACTTTTCTTAAAGTTTTCAAGATAAAGATCTTGTCATTTTAATAACTTAATTTTCAAATAAAAAGTGACACTTGATCTGTTTAGCTTACAGTTGTGCTGGTCCTCTTACGTGTGGGAAAGTCGCAGGCTTTCTCTTGTTCTTCCTTTTGTGTTTCTGAGATGTGCCCTCTGCAGCTTGTGCTGGAAGGAGCACCTTGGACCAGGACCAGCCCCTGGAGTCAGGTGTGCCTGGGCGTGATGGGCAGGGGCTGAGTCACACCCTGTGGGGCACATGCGGGTCCAGTTTTGGGGTCAGGTCCCGTGGGTGCCAGTGGGTGTCAGTGGCAGTCAGGGGGACCCAGGTTAAAAAAATTGTGTGGGTATCTAGCTGGGAGCCTGGGGGTCCTGGAGGAGAGTGTGGGCCCAGTGAGATGAGGCTGGGGTGTGGGGAGTAGGAGTGAGCTGGATGGGGTCTGCCTCAGTGCAGCTTGTTGGCCACACATCATGCTAGGGTCCTGCTTCTCACTGTGGTTCAGTTTACTCCATGCCACTGATTGCGACCATTTCAGTGTGCGGTGTGTGTCCAAGTTAGTTCCCCTGTGATTTCTTCCCTGTTTTATCCCTTGGAGATGACACCCCCATGCAGGGCCAGCAGGCACGGTTGCTGACGGGGCCATTGGAGTCCAGGTTTGTTTGCAGAGTTCTGTTGTGTCCCATGCCCCTGAGAGGGACTGAGTCGAGTGTGGTCCATTGGTGGAGTGTGGTGAAGCCATGTCCATCTAACGAGCACCGGCTTCCCAGGGAACCCAAGCTGCTCTCCTCATTTAGCAGGGGCTCCTACCAGCGTCTGAATGAGGCCAGGGTTTGTGATTTAAGTCCCCCATAGACCCACGTGAGAGACAGACACCCCTGTGTTGTGCTGCCCACTGGGGTTGGGGGATTCTTGCAGCTGCCCCGACTATGTTCCATGGCGCACTCCTGGTATCACCCCGCCTGGATGGCCTTGAGCCAGCCTGCGTGCCACTGTGTGGCCCACCCACCTCTGGGCCACCCAGGAAGAATGAGGTCTCTGTGCAGGCTACACTGCTCAGACGAAGGTTGTAGGGATGAGCCTGGGGCTCCAAGGACTCTGGCAGCTGCAGTGACCTGGGGTACTCTCCGCATCCGGGGTGCCAGGCAGAAAGCAACACCTGAAGGCGTTGAGGACTACATGCCCCAGAATGGGCAGTTTGGTGTCCGGGTTCTCAGACTAGCATGCACAGTGAGGGCATTGATAGGGAAGGGAGTTGGAGCGGGCCCTAGTGGTGGCCTGGTGGCGGGTTAGGGGGTCCTGGCTGGGCACCCCAGCTCGGTGAGCATGGCCCCCTGCCTGTGCCCAGTGCCCTCTTGTATCGGTGCCGCTGTCACCCTCTGCTCAGCTCGAAGGAGGTGCTTCAACCCGTGCCCATGTGGCTTCTCATCCGTAAAGCCCCTGTGTTAGAACTGCAGATTTCTTTTTTTTTTGACATTTAAAAATTCTTTTATTGCGTAATATAACATATAAACAAACCAAAGAAAGGAAATCACAGTTTGTCATGGGCTACCATACCGTCATCATCTGAGATTTCTCCTAGCTGCTCCAGAACATAGGAGACTAGAAGAAGTGAATTATTTTTTATCATCACAATCAACTTTTTTTTTTCATTTTTGTGAAAACTAATATACAGACAAAAAAGCAATAAATGTCAAAGCATAGCACAATAATTAGTTGTAGGATAGATTTCAGAGTTTGGTATGGGTTGCAGTTCCACAATTTTAGGTTTTTACTCCTTGCTGGTCTAAGATGCTGGAGACTAAAAGAAATATTAATATAATGATTCAGCAGTCATACTTGTTTGTTAAACCCTACTTTCCCTGTATAACTCCATCATCACCTTTGATCTTTCTCTCACTCCTTAGGGGTATTGGACTATGGCCATTCTAACTTTTTCATGTTGGAAGGGGCTGTCAGTTAATATGGGGTAGGGAGTAGAACAAGCTGGTGTTCTGGAGAGGCTGGGCCTTCTAGGTTTTAAGACTTACCTGGTCCGAGAACTGCAAGTCTTTTAAATCTTCAGCTGCCATGTATGTTGTCTGATTGCCCTGAGGTCACCACTGTGAAAAATACAAACTAATTCACCCAAAGAGATGAAATGGAGAGGCTATGTGACTGGGAAGTTTTAAAAATGCTTATTAGCTCCCAATTCTTGGCCCCAGCCTTTCCCCCACCCCTGAAACACTTCTTACTACAACTGCCTGAGAAATATCAAGCCAGGAAGATCTAGCCAAGCCTTTCCCAAATTCCTGACCCAGAGAAACTGAATGATAACTCAGACAGTGACTACAGTGTGATTTAGTAAGCTGAATACCAAGTGGCAGAAGATGATCATTAAGTTCTGGAAGATAGCAGACCTCAAACTGTATTAATATATTAATATATTACATAAAATAACACATTACATGTACATTACATAATATAACCTATAGTTGATTACATACGGGAGTGCGATAGGTCTATTACCAAGAAGCCATGTGTTTTAGTTTGTTAATGTTGCTGGAAATACAGTATACCAGAAATGGGTTTGCTTCTATAACGGGAATCTACCAAGTTACAAATGTACAGTTCCAAGGCCATAAAAATGTCTAAACCAAGGCATCCAGAGAAAGACGCTTTGACTCAAGAAAGATCAATCTGGGGGTGGGGCACATGAGTGGTGTCTGCTGATTCTCCAGTTCCTGGTTTCAAACAGGTTTCCCGGTGGTGTTTTGTTTCTGCATCTCCAAATGTCTCTCTGTCAGTTCTGAAGCTTTCTCCAAAATGGGTTCCCTCTTAAAGGATTCCATAAATCAACCCACCTTGAACAGGTAGACATCTCCCAGTTGTGGGTGTGTCAACTCTCCATGGAAACAACTTGATCAAAAAGATCCCACCCAGCAATATTGAATCACATCAGCCTTTCTTGAGTAAAGGTAGCCTCTTGTTGGTGCCTTTTTATGGGACATTTTCTGGGCACCAGAACTGTAAACCTGTAACTTATAAATTTTCTTTTTAAAAGCTGTTTCATTTCTGGTATTTTGCTTCCCAGCAGCTTTAGCAAACTAATACAGTGCATGTTCAGTAAGTTTCTGTTCAATAAATGACAACATAGCTGATCTGGATGGAACTTTGGACAAAACTGAGTCTGGTGGGAGCAGAAGCCATCCTGCAGAGGTGTGGGGTTGCTGCCCAGCACATCAGCCAACAGTGGCTCAGCTCCGATCCAAAGGACCAGTGCTGGCAGGGTCAGGGCTGGGCCAGACCTTTAGTGGGTCACTGGGGTAGAACACGCTACTGGGTGGACCTCCCACCATGTGTGGGGAAGGGCAGTTGGCAAACTACTTTGCAATCTGAATCCCCATGTATTTACCTGGAGTCACTCCTGCCTGGAGAGCTAGTTTCCGAAGAAACCCACCTGGGTCAAAGACCCTGGAGATGGGACTGGCTGTCACCTCACTGGAACCAGGCAGGCCCAGCCCAGCAAGACTGCCTCCCCTGAACCCAGAAATGTCTGCCCTTGCTGACTGCCTGGGGACAGAGCAGAGGTGATGGGGCCCAAGTAGTTGCTTCTGGATGTGGGCTGCCTGTGCTTTCCACTCTGTCACCCGCAGGCCCTGAGATTGCCCCTGCTGCTGCCCCAACCCATCAACCCAGCACATATGGTTGGTTAGCGAGGTGCGATATGGTCCATAGGCTGCACTGAGCCAGAGACAGTCCCAGTGGTCAGTGGCCAGAGCTGAGCTGAAGTCCTGTGTGTGTGAATGTTGGTGGGGCCCCTTGAGCCATGTGTGAGATGGGTGAGCACTGGACACGGGTGTGGGCAAAGAGAAGCAGGGTAACTGAGCAGCTGTGCAGATGAGGCAGCCTTTGGCAAGGTCTTGGGCTTCTGGAAGGATTTCCAGTCTCATGGGTCCAGTCCCCTTTCTTTCCTGTCTGGAAATCCAAGACTTCTGGATCTTTTTTTTATTTTCCCCAGAGTTGATTAGGGCACCATCTTTAAAAATTTTAAAATTTTCTCGGTATAGTATAACATATATACAAAGCAAAGAAATAAAAAAGCAATAGTTTACAAAGCACTCTTCAATCAGTAGTCATAGGACAGATCCCAGAGTTTGTCATGGGCTACCATACAATCCTCTCAAATTTTTCCATCTAGCTGCTCCAGAATATAGGACGCTAGAGGGCTTGTGAAAAATAACATATATACAGAAAAAGTATAAATTTCAAATCACAGCACCACAATTAAAGTTGTGGAACATATTTCAGAGTTTGACGTGGGTTACAATTCCACAATTTTAGGTTTTTACTTCTAGCTCTTCTGAAATGCTGGAAACTAAAAGAGATATCAATTTAATGATTCAGCATTCATATTCATTCATTAAATCTGATCTTCTCTGTATGACTCCACCATCAGCTTTGATCTTTCCATTGAGCTATGGCAATTCTTAATTTTTCATATTGGAAGGATCTGTCACTAATATGGAGTAGGGAGATGAAACTATCTGATGTTCTGGATGGGCTGAGCTAGGTTTCAGGACTTATCTGGACCAGGGATCCATCTGGAGGTTGTTGGATTCTGGAAAATTACTATAGTGCATGGAGTCCTTGTGGAATCTTATATGTTGCCTTAGGTGTTCTTTAGGATTGCCTGGAATGGTCCTGATTGTGGTTTGTCAGGTTATGATAGGTAGCAGTGTCTAACTGAAGCTTGCGTTAAGCTTGTATAAGAGCAAGCTCCCGAGTAGCCTTGCAACTCTGAACACTCTCTGCCACTGATACTTTATTAGTTACACTTCTTTTCCCCCTTTTGGTCAGGATGGAATTATTGATTCCACAGTGCCAGGTCAGGGATACTTTCAGCCCTGGATGTCATGTCCCACGTAGGGGGAAAGTCCATGATTTCATTTGCAGAGTTGTGTTTAGATGAGGCCACATCTGAGTAACAACAGAGGTTCTCCAGAAGTAGCTCTTAGGCATGCCTGTAGGTAGTCTAAGCTTCTCTGCTACCCACCACAAGCTTCACGAGAGTAAGTCTTCTGATCGAAGGCATGGCCTATTGATTTGAATGTCCTTAAATTTTGACACAGTATCAGGGGATTCCCTGATGGTAAGGTTTAGTTGTTCCATACTCTTTTTCCTGTATATCCCTCAGGGGATGTTGCCAATACTTTATGATTACCTGCTTAATATACTCTAGGATGTATCCAGGTATTACAGTAATCGATACAAGATTAAAGGACCTCTTTCTTATTCTAGGCTCCCTGTGTTTCAGTTGTTCAAATGAGCTACACAAATAGGTTGAATTAGATGATGCGCTACAGAAAATTTCAATTCCAGACCAAATAAACCTTTCTTCATTGGTCTGAAAGAGTATGTGTGGTTCTAAAATATAAACACTGTCTTCCTTACCCCTATGTTCTTAATTACTTTACCCCAACCTGTTTGGCTTTGTTCTTATCTCTTCATATCAGGTTATGCATATAAAACAGTGTCTCAAAATCCAGAGATAATGATCACCACTCCAGACTTAATGTTTCTGCTGTAAAAGCTTCCAATCCAGGCCCCTGTTTTCTTATTAGCATTTTGTAAAGGTGACCATACCATCGTTGTTTTTTTGTTTCTGGCTTAATTTGTCTCACCAAATGTCCCACATGTTCATTCACATCATTGCATGCCTCCTGACTTTGTTCCTTTTTGTGGAAGCAACCTTCATTTATAAGTATATACCATCGTTCGCCAATCTCCTTCTCCATCTTTGCATCCTTCAGCCACCTGCATTCATTGGGCATTATGTATAGGGCCCAAAGTCCACAGTCCATCAACAGTCTCAATTTTAGATAATTTCATTGTTTCCAAGAGAAAGAAAACCAGTAAACTCACACACCCTCGCCAAATAGGAAATCTGGACCTCCTCTTAACTCCTGTCCCTCACCCCATTATTTACCTCTGCTGTTGCAGTGGTAGTGCTGATGGTTGAGCATCTGAGAATGGTTGAGCATCTGAGCTGGTGAGAAAGGAAAACTCAGTGTCATCTACAGTGGAAAACAAGAGTATCTATCCAAGAATAACATTTGGGAATAGACGTTCTTTTGTTGAATCACCTACATTTTACCTCATCCCTCTTAAGTTTTGAAATTATGCCATAAATTCTGGACAATTCAGGTGAGGCAAATTAACTCACCTGAATGTTGCGACAGGCTCAGGATTGTCCCGCCTTTTAGAAGTTGGACTGATGCCTGTGGATATCATATTTTCTAGTTAAAAAATGATCTTTTCAAAGGAAGAATTAGCTCCTGTACCCCTAGTTTTGAATGCTTTGTGTGTGGGGAAAATGAGCCTCCTCACATTTTAACTTTGTAATAATGATATTTTAAAAAATAAACTATAAAATTTTGTATACCTTAAAAAAAAAAACCATAGCATGCTATAGCTGTTTTCCCCTTTACCATGGGTAAACACTCTTAGTACAAGAATCATATCTTTGAAGTAATTATTGTGAAAATTGATTCATATTTCTAGTGCTAATCAGTGGGACACTTAGGTTTATACAACCCCTTTCAATCTTGTTCATCTTCAGTATGGTAATATTATTTACAGAGCCACTGGAGGACCACCTTCACTCCTATCTGTTCCCTTACATTACAGTTCAACCTCTTTAGCTAAGGTTCAGCCTTCTCTAGCTTCTGTATATCTCTGAGTCCCCAGATCCTTTTGTGTCTGGCTAATTTTGCTCACCATTGTGCTCTCAAGACTCATCCATCTTTTCACATGCTTCAGGATGTCATTTTGTCTTACTGCTGCATAATATTCCATTGTGTGTATATGCCACATTTTGTTAATCCATTCATCTGTTGATGGTCATTTGGTTTGTTTCCATATTTTCGTGATTGTGAATAATGCTTCTATGGACATTGGTGTGCAAATGTCTGTGTCATTGCTGTCAGCTCTTTTGGGTATATACCAAGTAGTGCTATTGCTGGGTCATAGGACAACTTCGATACTTAGTTTTCTAAGGAATTGCCAAACAGTCTTCCCTAGTGGCTGCACCATTATACATTCTCTCCAGCAGTGCCTAAGTGTTCCAGTTTCTCCACATCCTCTCCAGCATTTATAGTTTCCTGTTTGTTAAGAGGTGTGAGGTGGTATCATATCGTCGTCTTGATCTGCATTTCCCTTATAGCCAATGAAAATGAGCATCCCTTCTCGTGCTTTTATTTATTATTTATTATTATTTTTGCATAGGTAAACACTGGGATTCGAACCCGAGTCTTTGGCATGAGGTGACAACTCTGCCTGCTGAGCCACCGTGGCCCGCCCTCCTGGCTCTTCAGAAAAATGTCTGTTCATATGTTCAGCCCATTTTATATTGAATTGTTTGTTCTTCTGTTGTTGAGTTGTATGATTTCTTTGTATATACAGGAAATCACACCTTTGTCTGATACGTGATTTCCAAGTATTTTTCCCATTGAGTTGGCTACCTCTTCACCACTTTTTGACAAAGTCTTTTGAGGTGCAGAAGCATTTGATTTTGAGGATTTCCCATTTATCTATTTTTTCTTTTGTTGGTTGTGCTTTGGGTGTCAAGTTTAGGAAGCTACCTCCTATCTCTAGGTGTTGAAGATATTTCCCTACATTTTCTTCTAGAAACTTTTTGGTGCTAGTTCTTTTATTTAGCTGTTTGACCCACTTTGAGTTAATTTTTGTTTAGGCTGTGTAATAGGGGTCCTCTTTCATTGTCTTGGCTATTGATGTCCAGTTATTCCAAGCCCAATTATTGAAAAGACCATTTTTTCCCAGTTCAGAGGATTTGGGGGCCTTGTCAAAAAGCAGTTGACCATAGATTTGGTGGTCTATTTCTTCACTCTCATTGGATTCCATCAGTCAATGCTTCTGTCTTTGTGCCAGTACCACAGTGTCTTTGACCACTGTGACTTTATAATAGGTTTGAAACTCAGGGAGTGTTAATCCTCCCACATCATTTTTCTTTTTTTAGGATGCTTTTAGCTACTCGGGGTCTCTTTCCCTTCCAGGTGAATTTGGTAGTTAGCTTTTCCAAATCTTCAGAATACGTTGTTGGGATTCTGATTGGTACTGTGTAGAATCTGGAGATCAATTTGGGGTGAATTCACATCTTAACCATATTTAGCCTTCCTATCCATGAGCAGGAAATGTCTTTCCGCCTATTTAGATCTCCTTTGATTTCTTTTAGCAATGTTATGTAGTTTTGTGTGTAGAAGTCCTTTACATCCCTAGTTAAGTTCATTCCTAAGTATTTGATTCTTTTAGTTGCTTTTTTGAATGTAATTTTTCCCTTAACTGACTCATCATCTAGCTCATTGCGTGTGTATAGAAATGTTAATGATTTTTGGACATTAATTTTATATCCTGCCACCTTGCTGAATCTATTTATTAGCTCAAGTAACTTTCTGTAGATTTCTCAGAATCTTCCAAATATAGTATCATATCATCTGCAAATAATGAGAGTTTTACTTCTTCCTCTCCAATTTTGATGCCTTTTCTTTCTTTGTCCTGTCTGATTGCTCTAGCTAGAACTTCTAGCACAATGTTAATAATAGTGGTGACGCTGGGCATCTTTATGGTGTACCTGATCTTGGGGGGAGGGCTTTCAGTCTCTCTCCATGGTGTACGATGCTGGCTACCGGGTTTTCCTATATTCCCTTTATCATATTGAAGTAGTTACCTTTGATTCCTATCTTTTGGAGTGTTTTTATCAGAAAAGGTTGCTGAATTTTGTCAAATGCTTTTTCAGCATCAATCGAGATGATCATGTGCTTTTTCCCTTTTGATTTGTTTGTGGTGTATTACTTTACTTGATTTTCTTGCGTTGAACCTTCCTTGCATCCCTGGTATAAACCCCACTTGGTCATGGTGTATAATTCTTTTAATGTGTTGTTGAATTTAATTTGCTAATATTTTATTGAGAAATTTTACACCTATGTTCATTAGGGAGAGCTACCTGTCATTTTCATTTCTTATAGTATCTTTACCCGCGTTTTGGTTTAAAATGGCATTAGCTTCATAAAATGAGTTAGGTAGAGTTCCTTTTTCCTCAGTTTTTTGGAAAAGTTTGAGCAGGATTGGGGTTAGTTCTTTCTGTAATGTTTGATAAAATTCTCCTGTGAAGCCATGTGGTCCTGGGCTTTTCTGTGTAGGAAGATTTTTGATGACTGATTGACGCTCTTTACTTGTGATTGGTTTGTTCAGGTCTTCTGTTTCTTCCTGAGTCAGTGTAGCTTGTTTGTGTGTTGAGGATTTGTCCATTTCATCTAAGTTACCAAGTCTGTTGTTGTATAGTTCTTCATAGTATCCTCATATGATTTCTTTTATTTCTTCAGGGTCTGTGGTAACGCACCCCTTCTCATTTCTGATTTTGCTTCTTTGCATCCTCTCTCTGTTTTTTTCTTTGTCAGTCTTGCTAGTGGCCCACCAATTTTATTGATTTCTCGGAGAACCAACTGTATTAGGGTTCTCTAGAGAAACAGAATCAACAGGGAACACTTGCAAATATAAAATTTATGAAAGTGTCTCATGTGACCACGGGAATGCAGAGTCCAAAATCTGCAGGGCAGTCTGTGAAGCCGATGATTCCGATGGAGGGTCTGAATGAACTCCACAAGAGAGGCTCACCAGCTGAAACAGGAGGAGCCTGTCTCTTCTGAATCCTCCTTAAAAGGCTTCCAGTGATCAGATTAAGCTTTACTCATTGCAGAAGACACTCCCCTTTGACTGATTACAGATGGAATCAGCTGTGGATGTAGCTGACATGATCATGATTTTATTCTATGAAATGTCCTCATTGCAACAGACAGTCCAGCACTTGCCCAGCCAGGCAAACAGGTACAACCACTTGGCCAAATTGACACATGAACCCGACCATGACACCAACTTTCTGTTGTCCTCTTGTTCCCCCATTCATCTCTGCTTTAATCTTTGTTATTTCTGTTCTCCTATTTGGTTTTGGATTAGTTTGCTGTTATTTTTCAGGTTCCTCCGGGTTTACTGTTAAATTTTTGATTTTTGCTCTTTCTTATTTTTTAATATAGGCATTTAAGGCAATAAATTTCCCTCTCAGCTGAGCCTTTACCACATCCCATAAGTTCTGATAAGTTGTATTCTCTTTTTCATTCATCTCCAGATAGCTGCTGATCTATCTGGTAATTTCTTCTTTGACCCACTGGTTGTTTAAGAATATGTTATTTAATCTCCATATATTTGGGAATATTCTCATTCTTTGGTGGTTATTGAGATCCAGCTTCATCACATTGTGATCAGAGAAAGTTCTTTGAATAATTTCAGTGTTTTTAAATAAATGAAGTCCTGTTTTTGTGCCCCAGCATATGATCTCTCCTCAAGAATTTTCCATGAGCACTAGAGAAGAATGTATAACCTCGTGCCTTGGGGTGCATGACCTATATATGTCTGTTAGGTCTAATTCATTTATCAAGTTATTTAACTTGTCTGTTTCCTTGTTGATCTTCTGTCTGGTTGTTCTATCTATGGAGGAGGGTGGTGTATTGAAGTCTCCTACTATTATTGTTGAAACCTATATCACTCCCTTCAGTTTTGCCAATGTCTGTCTCATGTACTTTGGAGCACCTTGATTGGGAGCATAAATATTTATGATTGCTATATCTTCTTGGGGAATTGACACTTTAATTAGTATATGGTGCCCTTCTTTGTCTCTTAAGAGACATCTACATTTAAAGTCTGCTTTCTCCAATATTATTATAGCTACTCGTGCTTTATTTTGGTTACCACTTGCATGGAAGATCTTTTTCCATCCTTTCCCTTTCAATCTATTTGTATCCTTGTGTGTAAGATGAGTTTCTTGTAAGTAGCATATAGTTGGATTATGTTTCTTAATCGATTCTGCCAATCTGTATCTTTTAATTGGTAAGTCTAGTTCGTTAACATTCAAAGTTATTACTGAAAAGGCATTTCCTGATTCTACCATCTTATCTTTTTTATTTTATTTGTCAGATCTATTTATTCTTTTCCATCGTTCTTTGCATTTGTTAAATTACCCTTAGCAGTAGTATTCAATTCTACAGACCTCCCTCTCGTCTTTTTTTTTTTTTCACCTGGCCGAACTCCTTTTAGTATTTCTTGCAGGGTTGTTCTCTTGTTGACAAAGAGACTTCTTTGCCTGTGAAAGCTTTAATCTCTCCCTCCGTTTTAAATGGGAATTTGGCTGGGTGCAGAATTCTTGACTAGAAATATTTTTCTTTCAGGATCTTGAATATATCATACCTCTGCCTTCTTGCCACCAGGGTGCTAGGTGAGTAGTCTGAGCACCGTCTTATTTGATTTCCCTTGTAAATAGTAGATTGTTTTTCTCTTCACGCCCTCAGAATTTTCTGCTTCTCTTCAACATTTGACAGACTGATTAGTGTGTGCCTTGGGGAAGGCCTATTTGGATTTATTCTGTTTGGAATTCTTTGGGTTTCTTTGATTTGTATATTGACATCCTTCATGAAGGTTGGGAATTTCCCCCCATTATATCCTCAATTACTCCTCCGAGTTCTTCACTCCTCTCTTCTCCTTCTGGGACACCAATGATTCTTACTTTTGTGCACTTTGTTTTGCCTATCATTTCACTGAGTTCCCATTAAATTTTTTCCATCTTTTTTGCTGTTTGCTGTTTTGAGTCTTTGAAGTCAGTTATCCTGTCGTCTATATTACTTACTCTTCTGTCTCTTCAAATCTGGTGTTGTGTGCCTCTGATATGTTTTTTATTTGTTCAACAGCATCTTTAATCTCTGTAATTCTTCTCTTACTTCTATGTATTCTTTCAAATTCCTCTTTGTTCTCTTCTGCTGTCTTCTTAATGTCCTTATGTCATAAGCTAACCCACTTATTTTTCTACATAGAGTTGTACGAACAGTTTTCATTTGTTTTGTCAACGTCGGTGTCTCCTCAGGTCTTTCAATTTGGTCATGAGTCAGGGATATATCTGTCTGCATTCTGATATGCTTAGTGCTGTTTTCATGTCTTTGTCGAACGTAGATATCTGGTTGATTTGCTTTGGGATGTGATTTCGTTCAGTAGTCTGTGTTTATGGGATGGTTGTACAGCAGGGTTCAGGGCACGGGGTGGAACTCTCAGTCTGGTGCTTTGTTTCAGGGCAGGTATGGACACAGGCTGCGGATGTTACACTGTGCCTGTGAACGTGGGAGCCCGTGGCAAGGGAATATGTAGCTGTGCAGGTGTACAGGTCTCGGGACGTAACCCCGGTGTGTTCTGGTCTACGGCATGGGAGAGGCTTGTTTACATTATTTTCTAAGAGTTTTTGCATCAACCTGCATTTTCATAAGAAACAGCAGTTTATTTTTCTCTTGAAAATAATGCAGATTATTTGTCTGGTCCTAATGAAAGATTATAAGGAGCTTTTCTTAACCGTCTGAGTACAATGGCTAGAAGTCAAAGTTCTATGCCATCTCAAAATAAAATTCTTTGTGGAGGTTTCGGTTGACCTTATCATCCATTAATTTAGAAGACCTTTTGTTGTCACTTTGGTTAAATAAGAAACCAACTGTTGTTTCACGATAACCCATTTTCCTATTTAACATAGTGTTCAAAGCTGACAACTTTTGACATTTTTTTGCCCTCCCCCAAATCAAACCCTCAAGGCTATCTTTTCTTGAAAACTGTAGCAAAGGATTTGTTCCGTTAATTTTTTTTTAACTTGAACACCAGTGTTTATGGCAGTATTATTCCCTGTAGCCAAAAGGTGGAAGCACAAAATGTCCATCAACAAGTGAATGGATAAACAAAATTAGTGCATGCACACAACTGAAGGTTGTTTGGCCTTGAGGAAAGATGAAGCTCAATGAGGGTTCAGTAAGATGAGGTGTCTCTTCTAGTTCCCCATGGCCACTTTAATGGTGTCCCAGAATTTGAACCCAGATCTGCCTGTCTCCCGAGGCTCTATCTCACCTCTCAGTACTAATGACCAAACCAGGAGATCAAGTCCTCGTCTAAATGTCCTTCCCAGCCTTGAGCTGGTCTGGTCCCCATCGGGAGAGCTGGAGACATGGTGTCCCCCCATGATACAAGTGTCCCTGCCGAGGTGAACTCCCAGAGCCCACCCTGAGCTGCCCAGAACAACTCGCTCAGCCCAACAGCCCATGACCTGTCCCATTTCCACCACTGGGGAAAGCATTTGATTAAAAGTGCATGCCACGCCCCTCAGGGAGTCTCTTGGGGTGACTTTTGCTCCCTCCAGACCCTCCACACTGCACCTGCTCCTGAGCAAATGGAGAGATGACAGACAAACCCAGCTTTTGCCTGGAAAGGCTCCGGCTGCAGAGTTGGAGTGGGGTCCACTGTCTGTTTCTAGAAGCCCCAGATCTCTGTCCCCTCCTGGGGAGAACACTGGGAGTTGTGGGAGGGAGGATTTCTGTGGTAACCACTCCCGGTGGCCTGCTTGTGAAGGTGACAGGAAGGCACAGCACCTAGCTCAGGGCACTTGAAGCCTGAGGACACCCAGAGCGGTGATACATCTGGCCAGAGTCATATAGCTGTGTGTGACTACAAAGCTCACTCACTGGACCCCACATCATGCTGCCTCCACAGCAGAGCCCCTGAAGCCAGAAGGTCCCAGCCCCAAGTCTAGTGGAGGACGGTGACACCGGTCAGGCCACAGCTGGACCGCCCCATGTTGTCCTGGACATCCACCTCCACAGACGCAGCCTGCATGTCCCAAAGAGTCTGAGCTGCCCAGCCTGGCCTGAGGACTAGGCACCCCAGACTCTGGCCCAGCATCCAACACAAGCAGACATCCTTCTGGCCCTCCCCCTACCCCCACTCCACTGGGCAGAACAAGGTAGGAGGCAGGTCAGTTGGGGCAGAAAGGTAGCACTGAGGTGTAGAGGGCCATGGGGAGCCCCATGAAGTGGGGTCCCCTGGCTTTGGGCAGTCGGTTAGACTCTGGATTTGAACTTCCAGCTCCAGTGGCCAGACCTACTCTGTTCACACTAACAGCTTGGCTTTGTAGCAGCTGAGGTCACCAGGGCTTGGACAATGGAGTCATTGGAGAGAGGACTCCTTGCTTTGTATGAAAGCCCTTCCTGACATGTCAGTGGCAGAGATTTAGGCACAGAGGAAATGCTGCGGGGTAGGCCATGTTCCTTCTGAGAGAATTCCCTATTTATAGTAATATTGCTGGTAATGCTTTTGCAATAGTAACCACAGTAAACAAAAATAATTATGAAAATACAGATATTCTTGTGGTTGGGGAATTGAATAATATCTAATTGTCAAATTTCGGTTAAGTAAAGAGAAAAATTGCCCTTGAGATCTATGGAAAAGTTTTCCTGCATTTATGCTTTGGACAAAAACAGCAGTTGTATATTTTCCAGAGTTTGATGCCTCTGAAGTTCAAAATTTTCAGATATTATGAAAAAGGGGGGGGGGGAGGGAGATTCTTCTTTAACTTCCAAAAAGGGAAAGGAGCATTGTGTCTATGAAATGTTTATGGTGGTAAAGCAGTGTAATTTTGTGTATAAGGAAATTATTACTTTGATAAACTACTTTAAAAACTCATATTTTATAGGATGTCTAAAGACAGTATTGAAAGTCTTTTTGCTAACTTAAGGTATGTGGGTATGTAAAGTAGTATTCAGGATGTTCCTTGTTAAAGAAGGGGGTGTACCTTTGTACTTGAGAATGTGGAGGGCAAACCCTGGGTGAACATGGAAAGTTGTGGAAGTTTGTTGAAGTGTGCTTTGTTCGTCGTGGTCAATGCTGACTCAAAGTTGATAAGCTTGTCTAAGGGAGTGTGGTTTCGTGAATGCCTGGTTTCAATGTGTTAGTCAAGACCTGAATCGATAGGGAAATTTGTAGAAGGTTGTCAGTGTGAATTCTGTTGGTTGTACTCAATGCTAAGCAAAAAACTGAAAGGCTTGCTTGCAGTATTTTGTGAGAGTTCTTTGCATCAATGTCCATATTCCTAAAACCCTGGAGTTTAGTTTTCTCTGCTAAAATAATGCAGATTATCGGTTTGCTCTAAATGAAAGATTATCAAAAGCTTTTCTTAACCATCTGAGTACTCTGACTAGAAGACAAAGGTTCTATGCCATCTCTGAATAAAATTCCTTGTGGAGGTTTAGGTTGACTTTATCATCCATTATTTCAGAAGACATTTTGTGATCACTTTGGTTAAATAAGGGACCAACAATTGTTTCACAATAACCCATTTTCCTCTTTAACATCGTGTTCAAACCTGACAATTTTTGACATTTTTTGCCCTCCCCAAATCAAACCATAAAGGCTGTCTTTTATTGAAAACTTTTGCAAAGGATTGGTTCCTTCATTTTTTTTTTTTACCTGAACACCAGTGTTTATGGCAGCATTATTCCCAATAGCTAAAAGGTGGAAGTGCAAAAAGTACCATCAATAAGTGAACAGATAAACAGAATGAGTACATACACGCAAATGAATGTTGTTTGGCCTTAAGGAAAGATGAAACTATGAGACATGCTGCAACATGGAAGAACCTTGAAAATATCATGTTCAGTGAGACAAGGAATACACATGGGGACAAAAATGTTGTGATAGTTATAAGCATTTACTAGCAATAGGAAATTCTACAGAGATAGCAGATTACAGATTATTGGGAAAGGGTGTGATGGAGGGATGGGAAAGGGAGGGTAATTGCAAATTTTTTTAATTGAATTATAAGTCCATTACATGTTCACTTAACATTTCTTTGATGCCTGAATCCATTCATTCAGAAATTAAAAGTCAAATAAAAATAGCTGTTGTTATCACTAGGGTACAACAAACTATCCCCCCTCTTTCCTCTGTGCTTTACTATGTATCAGTAAATGGAGATATTGTGATCACTAAGGTGATACAGATCCTATTCCCACCTCCTTCCTCTGTGCTTTTCTATATACCATTAAATAAGTTTTCCCATCCCTGTAATACAGAGTGCTACACTCCGTTAGCCAGCCCCAGCCTCCGCTATTATACAATAGCCTGTCCTGCCTCCAGGATATACAAAACATTAACACAGTTATGGTGTTTACAGTTTGAGGGGACACCAATCTCACCACCAGCCAATGCTCTGGGCTAAATCAATGTGTAAATGCTGCCCCATAGGGAAGCTGAAAAAATGGCAACGGTGTCCCCACCAGTGCCTCTGAAGAGGGGATATAAGAGCCCCTCAAAATACAGGATGAATTCACCCTCTAAATCGGGAATGTATGAGTCCTTGTGTATACGGGGCTACTTGGTAGAGGGTGTGAAGGCCACCCGTGAGCCTTGGCTCCTTCAAAGGGGCAGTTCTTCCAAATAAGCTACATTTATTGAGCCTGTGGCTTTTTTTTTTTTTTTTGATGTTTGTGGGCTTTTTTTTTTTTTTTTACTTGTAACACTTTTGGTCTTTGTGATTTTTAATTTTATTTTTGCTTTTTGTTTTTTTGTCCTTTGAAATTTTTCTTATATGTATGGAAAATACTTTTATTCTCCTTTATACCTATCCTTTAGCCATCTCAAAAGACATAGTATTGTTCCTATTCAAAGAATGAAAACGGTATAATAATACTCTATATTTTTATACTTGGTGTACCTTAAAAGTAGCATATGAGCCCCTGGACAGGTGTAGTTTTTGATTTTGTTCCAAGGTCACCCACTGGTAGTTGTGGGCTTGAGAGTTAGTGGGCTCAAGTCTACTATTTGTTCTAGAAAGGCAAAATTATTATGCTCATTCTGCCATGGAAGGAAGCATCCAGCTAATCGACAGTCATTCCTGAATTATACCTGAGTAACACTTCTACCTGAAAATTGAAATGACTTACTTTCGCCAAGCACCTTTCTACAGGAAAATATCCTGCCTTTTATACTGTATTTTTTTTGGCTTGCGTTTCAAAATTTTAGAACAATTTTAAAATGTTTTTGTTATTATTATTTTTTTAAGTATGATTTTTTCTGTCATTGAAACTTAACAATCATACCCTAGAAATTAGGACTTAGTCCTGTCCAGGCCACGGTAGCAAGGGGTCTATTTTCGTGGCTTAACATAGCCCCTCAGGACCCCACCTTGCTACTTGAGGGATGAAGGGTGGTAGGAAAGGGGGGGATGCAGGGAAGGAGGTGGGGAAGGAGTGGTAGGGAGAAAGTAGGGGCCTAGCCCCCAGCCCCGCTTCCTCGGGTTTTGCCTGCCAGAAACAGGCATTAGATGGGCAGAACCTTCCAGACTTCTTCGTTCTCATGTGCCCGGTAGAAGAAGGGGATGCAGGACGTATTGCCCAGTCCAAGGTGATCCTGGGGTATTGGATCTCATGTAGCAGTTGGCATTCTCTGCTGGGCCGTGGGGGTCTCTGGAACAGTCTGGCTTTGGAGGGCCCCTCCCTTTACAGATCCCACATCATTTGCCAGGTTCACCTCGGGAAGGTCCTGGCCGTTGGCTGCTCCGAGCTCCTGGGGAGCTGGGGGTGCTGTTGTGGCCTGACCAGCAGGGCTCTGGGCAGCTGCCAGAAATTTGTCGTGCCGTTTGTTGCGCTCACCAACAAGTATTTTGATGAGCTCCTGCAACTCGAGCAGTTTCACCCGCATACCTTCCTGGTCTTTTGCTAAGCGGTTAATGTACTGCTCTTGTGCACGGTGGTGCGCCTTCATTGCTGCCCTCTGGTTTTGGTAGAGGACAATGTAGTCACCGATTGCATCTGTCTCTCCAGACAGCTGGATGCAGCGATGCTCCAGCTCTTCCACCTGATCCTTCAAGCTCACTTTCTCGTGCATAATTTCTGCAAAGCGGTGCTGCAGCTTCTCCATAGCCCCTTTCAGAGCCTGATGAACGTCCCCTGATATGCTTTCCCTGCCAGTCCCGGGGGGAGGGGGAGCCTCTGGCTCCCGCCGAGATGAGGTCCCTTGGCGTACCAGGTGCTGGCAGCGTAGCGTTTGATCCTTCGGCTGCCTCCGCAGCCGTGCCCGCTCTTCTTCAGCACCGGCTATGGCCGATTTCAAAAATGCCACCGTGGCCCCCCGACTGTCTAGGTCTTCAGGGATGCTCAGCTCTGGATGCTGAGCCTCTTGCTGACTCTCAAGAGCATCTCCTTCCCCAGGCAGGCTCGTGAAGCCCAACTGGGCCTGCAGTTGTTGGTTCCGCTGATTGGCAGCTTGCAGGCACTCCTGTGTCGCGTGAGATTCCTGCCCCGTCATCTCAGCCGTGGCCTTGCTCTGAACCTCCTCGTGCTGCAGCTTTTCCGCAAGCTGGGTCTGCAGCACTAACTCCTTTTGCAGAATCTCCTTCTCGGTGGCTAGCTGCTGATAGGCAGCCACAAGCTGCTGGCAGGCGGCTATATACTGCTGCAGGTGGCTCAGGTACTGGTCACGCTGCTCTTGCAAACCCTGAGCCTCTTTGCTCTTTAATTCCATCCTCTCTTTGAGCTCTGCCAGGTTTCCCTGCAGCTCTCCCAGCTTCTTGGTCAGCTCTTTGTTGACATGTTGTTCTGAATGCAGGGCGCCGGTTACCGCCGGGTGTTCATTGCTCAGCCTGAGAAAGCCGTTCTGCAGTTCAACCAGTTGCTCCTTGAGTTGACGGTTTTGGGAAAGCGCGCGGCTGATGGTGATGCGGTCGCTCTGCATGGTCTCCAGACTCTGTTTGCGTTCTGCCGCCTGCTCTTCCCAGAGCTCAGCTTCCCGCTCCAGCTGCAGCAGCCTCACCTCCTGCTCCTGATTCAGATGACTTAGGCCCTCGCTGTTCTTAATCTGGGCCTGCAGGTGCCCTGCTAGGTGCTGCAACTCCTTCTGCAGCTTGCTAACCTCTGCTTGCAGCTGCTGTTCCATCTCGGAGGGCCTGGCTGGGGGCTTGTGGGGTGGGGGTGCAGCTACCTGGTTCTTCAGTTTCATCAGTTCGCCCTCCAGTTTCTGCACCTGGCTCACGCTTCTCTCCTTTTCCTCTCTCAGGGTTCTCATCTGTTCTGAAAACTGCTGCACCTGCTCCTGCCGAACGGCACGCTGTTTTCTCAGAGACTCGGCCAATGTGTCTCTCTCTGCTTGTGTATTTTTCAGAGTTTCTGTCAGCTGTCCCACATGGAGCTCCAGCTGTGCTCGCTCCTCCAGGGCCCGGCTGTAACTGCTGGGTGCCGTTACGATCTCCAGGCC